>NW_008753294.1:0-3493 GCF_000715545.1 Opisthorchis viverrini | reverse complement strand
ATTGAAACGGGCCGAGAACGTAAAAAAACAATGGTATCGTAAGCAGTCTAGGGGAGAATCCTCACTTTCTTCCACGAGATTCATGCACGGACCGTTCGAAAGTCAATCTGAATTTTCGGGGGTTGTTGGCCTTCTCATCGGGAGCAACTGCACAATTTATCCCCCGAACAAAATTGTGTCGAGTTAATAAGAAACTTCGTCACTTATGTTTTTGTCGTTCACAGACTGAGTCACTCATAAAGGACTGGGACGAAGTATGGGCAGTGTCCTTTGATTTGAATGGAATTTCAAGAAACCCTCAAAACTCGACGGTTGCATTTGTAACAAACACAATTAGCAAGTTATTCTGTAGTAGATGAGGTGTGTTTTTAGTACGCTTGATCCGAAAGCAGGAAAATGCATTTTTCCATTTCAGTATGCGAATTATATTTCTAATGGACAGTTTCGCACCAAGTAGCCCGACTGTCTACAAAGATTTTGAGTCAGTTTTAATGCAAAATATATTGAAAGCGCACCACAAAAGATAATGCATAACGATTCACCTTAACCGGTCTGTTCGTGTTCCCAATAACTGACCGCATTTCAAAGTCTACCTATGGGTACTGGCGTTGTGCTTTGGTTGTCAGCCGCACGAGGTTTGTCTTGTTTTGTTGAAAGGCAATTCTACCACTAGGCTAGCTCTTGTGGTTGTCTTACTGATGATTGGATCTGCGAAATAACGAAAATATGAAAAGTAAATCAGTGAACGTCTCCATGAACATAGCATCAGAAACTCATTTTTCGGGAGTTTCTGCGTAGGTACATCCGAGTGTATCGACTATCAAGAATTCGATCGCTGTGAAGAACATTTCCATGCAGTATGCCACACAAGTTCCCACATTCATCTACAGGTCTGAACAGCCGTACCGTAAAAACTCGGAAGATCATAGGACCACTTGAAATAGGGGTAACGACTACGTCACTTTGATATCCCCTGAAACTGTGTATAGTGTGTGCATACTGTCTGCGTATCTGGATTGCGGCATTACTCTAGGCAACTGACATCGATGCGTGCTTGAATCAGAATAGCAATTACCAGCGCGGCAATTTGTAGAGCTGTCACGAGTGTTTTTCTCTAGATAAAATAGAATGAATAGTAAATGCAAGAAGTGGAAAAGTTCACCACATTACAACAAACAATTCCTGCTTTTCCTGTGCGCACTCCTTGATGCGAATGATATAAAACCTTTTGTTTCAACTGAATACGCTGGCACCTCAAAATCTGTTTCTGGAACATTTTTTATTTATTTAGATGGAACAGCCATGCGGTCATCCTTGAACCCGATTCCATCTGAGAGCTAGGGATACGAAACTCAGGACAGCTATATTTTTCGCGAAAATGTCTGCACGATATGAGCATGACACTTTAGCAGCTTTTGATTCAAAGGTTAATCTCCCACTTCTTGTTGAAACCCATCCTTCACACCGTTTACCTTCTAAACTATGGGTGCTGATACTACACTGGTACATCGTGTACACTGATGACCCGTCACCAGCAAGAACCACAAAAACTAGTGTCTGTGGGAAAACAAATGGGCTAGCGATCATGCTCTCCTTAAGCTACGTCCACAATAGTGTAAACGGAAATCTAGTGTGGCGTCCTTCCATCGGGATAACAACATGCACACTGTAGAAAGAAACAGAAGCCTCTTTAAGCACGATTTCAGAGATTTGCCTACATGATGGACTCTTGAAAATAAATCTTACTTCAGGTGCAATGAGAAGCTTAATATGTTCTCAGAACAGTCAGAGGATGAATCTGACCAATCCAATTAGGTAAAAGCCTCACACCAACTAATTTGTCAAGGCGGAATTCTTGGGTGCTGTTTAGAAAATCCATAAACACAAGAAAGCGAGGAGGGATTATCCGCGCAAACACGCACCGACGACTGCTGGCAAAATGTTTGCGATTCGAACACGAAGCTTGGTGAACCAACCGTCAACCAAAGAGCGCACTTGAATGAGACACATATGGATGCACTGTCCTTGCTCCGGGAACCTTTGATATTTTAATGGGGAGACTATCGCAAACAAGAGGATCTGCTGAGATTCAGTTGAATCTCCCGTATTCTCAAACCGAGCAGACTAATTTCGTAGAGCTTGTGTTCAAATAGGACTTAAGAGTGACAGAATATCAGAAACGACGCCTATTTAACGGGCCCCACGTAGAGCGAAACCAGTACCGGGATTTGGGGGGTCAGCAATTTTATGTGAGTACCGCTGGGTTTTAAAATGTCTTGACATCTGTAATTTCATTCTACCTGAAAAACGAGGCGACTTTGAGCAAGATTGAGGGTTATCTACAAATGAGACATTCAGCGGTGTCTGACGTTAGCCACACGCTATTTCGCTTGTGTATTGAATCATAATTTTTCTGTCTGTGAGTTACTTTGCTGCCTAACAGTGTGTCGCATTCCTTAGTCCTGCATGGAAAGTAAATTTTTTCAAAAGACAATGATTAAACGCTCGGTGTTCTACTCCGTAACCCCCATTCACCGAAACGACAAAGACTGATGAAACACATATCGGTTACGTGAGCCGCTCTTACAGGCTATATAGTAGACAAAAATCAGGCAGTCTGATAATGAGGAGGCCTATTGGGAACAGTATACTGGCGGCAAATGTAGGGGGACGAAGGTCAACTTCCTTCACACCCAAACTCAGCAAAATTTGCGTACTACAGACAAGACTTCGCCGAGGCATTCCACGTTTCATCACTTAGAATAGCATCCAAAGAGGCACACATCCACCACTCATCACAGGTAGACAAATAAAACTTGGGAATCAACGACCCTCAAAGAGTCATTTCTTTCACAGAAATTTATATACAACTGAATGATAGGAGATACTATAAGCGGGTCAAGAATTTGCTGTCTCCTTTTAAACTATGTTTAGTTCCTTTGCATTACTGAATTTGCCTTGTGGTTTCGCCAACATTTGAGAGTTTAGAACCTTTCAAGATTGGGATGCACAGTCCACTTTGTAGAATCATCCAGCACTAGCGGACGCCTTGAGCGAACACAGGTTCTGCATATTAAATGCAATGTGAGAGGTATACTATATACCTCAAAGAAAAGGGTGCATCGAACGGGCATTTCCTCAGTACCTACTGGACAGTCTTGGTCTGTTCAAACCGTCGTCTAGAAACACAGACAGTGCGTTCCAAGAAACAGTTGGCCAGTTTTGAACAAGACATATACAGGACCAGAAAATTATTACTGTCTAACCCTGTAGTCAGAACAACCGTCTGACTGGAAACTCACAACACAATGTCAGCTCCAGTATGGTTGGCTAGTTTTCAAAATCATACTTCCGTTCAAAACTGGTCTCTTCACTGGATGATTGTTCACAGTGAGTACAAGAAATACCTGTGGGTTGCGTGTGCTGCAACGTAAATTTGGTAACACATCCCACGATGTTTGCTACCTAAGTTTGTTAATACACACATGTTTCA
>NW_008753293.1:2824-3496 GCF_000715545.1 Opisthorchis viverrini | reverse complement strand
CTCACTTAAACGTTTAGAACAAGATATGAATTTCGGCAGAAATAATCGTTCTATAAATGTTTAAATTCTGTAACCATGATACAATGGGGCACATGCTTGGAATTCTTGAATACCCTTTGGTAACAAGCTTTCCCACCAAGAACACCAACGAGATTGAATAGACAGATGACATGCTTTTATAGTTTCAAGATAAACAAGGCGTCCAAAGAACGGCCATCATCATGTAGTCTCTCATCATGCAACTTGCATGGTTCCAATTATAGACACGTGCCTCGCATCGTGATATCGCATAGCCTTGCAGCACAATTACAAATTTGCATCAAAGTCTTGTAGCTCTGGGTCTGATGTGTTTAGTGCACCGGACTGTAATACTGATCGTACCGTTTTGAGCGCCCTTAGTTTTGCGACCACTGGTGTGTTAAAATCCTTGCCGGTGTCTTACGGCTTCGTCAAATTCGTAATGTGGTAACTGGGAAGCTGTCATTTAGTGTTGGGGGATACCTTTGTGTCTTTGGCTTCAAAATGTGCTCCATATATTTTGTCCAGTATCGTCCATCATTCCTCCAGAACTGAGGTTATTGAGACCACTTGAGCGATAGAAAGATGTAACATGTATCCCGAAGAGAAAGGTTGTTGTCGGTTCAGTGAGGCGTTGTAAAATTTCTATTCCTT
>NW_008753293.1:0-1158 GCF_000715545.1 Opisthorchis viverrini | reverse complement strand
AATAATTAATAACAGTACAGAGGATGGTGACACGTAGCGTGATCCGGTGTTTCAATCGACGGTGCCGTCATTTTAAATCCTCTCCCTGGAGCTCAAGTTTCACTCCGCGATCAAACAATGTGCTTTCCTTTAATGGTCTGTCCAATTTTATCTGTGAACTACCAAGTTCCCGAGTTTATATACTCGCCAGTTGATGACAACGTTAATCGACTCTGAGCACGCCTACAACCAGGGGCCTGGTGTTTCTCTGTCGTGCTTTGTGTACTTTGACTTACAGCTGATAGTTCACGTGCCGTTTCTTGCCGGCAAAAATCAAACATATTGAAAACATCAACAAATATTTCTGACTTCCCTATATTATGCGATAAATATGTTGATTGACACGTCATCTGGAAGCAGTTCCAAATGAATTGAAGGCAGCGGGCGGCAAATGATAAATGGCAAAGGACAAAAGGTGTCCGAGTTTCCCCACTATTATATCAACTCATTGGCAGGTTGTTTTGTTTTGGGTTTAGTCAGTACATTCAAGACACAACGGTCTCATAAATAATGTGAGTACCATGATCTATGCTCTGAAGAAATCACTGAGAGCAACCCGGTGAAATTGAGATGAATTAAAAAAGTCACGGCTACCTAATGAACCACCCGACCGTAGACTATAAATGTAATCAGACACGGGGATACCACAACCAATATCAATTCTAATATCCAACAAGCCGACGCCCGCACCGAGAAATTTTGCTTCACGATTGAAGGGGAATACTGCAAAGCACTCGATTCGGCGGATCAAATGCAACGACACCACAAATCCGTGCCAGTTTAGT
This sequence comes from Opisthorchis viverrini, assembly GCF_000715545.1. Taxonomy (NCBI): domain Eukaryota; kingdom Metazoa; phylum Platyhelminthes; class Trematoda; order Opisthorchiida; family Opisthorchiidae; genus Opisthorchis; species Opisthorchis viverrini. Next base: position 334 of record NW_008753293.1, on the reverse strand, counting down.
AAAACGACATATTGGAAATGGTGAGGAGACACACAGTTGCAGTGCGATGGCAAGATACACTCTATCTACTTTCCGTATATTGAAGTTAAAATTCGATAGTTGAATGCCCCAGACATACCATGAACAATTAGGACAGTATTCAATTCCAAAAATGTCTTTGAATACCAAAATCACATAATGAGCATTGCGCAAGTTGCGGTGTAATTCTAGCGAATAATAAATCGTAACGGAGGGACAAATAGGTTACGCTTGATTGCCAAACCAAATGGGAATCTATCAGTCGGGGTGTTCTTACATACCTTACCTTCATCAGCATCAAAGTAGTCTTTGCCAT
>NW_008753292.1:0-3497 GCF_000715545.1 Opisthorchis viverrini | reverse complement strand
CTAAATGTTCGACCGGAATGAAGCAATCGCGAGCGAGAGGAACTGTACCACACTCCCCGTTAAACTTCACGAAAGCTGACAGGATCGACTAGTTTTCGGTTGCCGTAGTTCAAAGCCACTGAAGATCCGTCTGATGTCCACGACTATACGAATTTTCAGCTAGTGAACCGACGAAATTTTTGGCCAGTCGCCGTAAGAGTCGAGTATAACAAAAATTTCGAAAAATTTCGTTCAATTGGACCAGCACAGCCGACACTATTCCGGGACTGGGATTCAGTCGCTTGCGGACAGGCGAGTTTTGAGGGCGGATTAGCATAGCTACGACACTACTAGCAAGAGTTAGAGAGTTGATTTATCTGGGTGTCCATTTGCTTTCAATATAAGCAAATCCTAGCGGGGGACCTAATTCTGTTTGTTCTCGAATGAACCCAGCGAGACTTCTGAAGTAAGGATTGCTGCAGCTCCATTACAATGACAAAACGCAACCGTCCCCTAGCAATCGACCGTCGGGTCAGTTGAAGTTAGGTAAAATGTTATGTTGCAAATAGTCAGGAGGCGTTACATGAAGATCTACTGCGGTAGAGGGCATAAGTTGGTGGTCTGAGGTGCCTTTCGCGCTTTCGCGAAAGGCAAGTTTGGAACAACTGAGCCGTTGAGAGGTGCTGTGTGCCATTTGGCAATGTGGACAAAATCAGCTTCGGCTGCAGTAATGATGCTCTCGGTGATTGTGCAATATAAGTAGTTTGGATCAACCGATAAATCACCCCGGAATAACTGCGACATTCCCACTGTTGCAACCAAAATGCTCGACCAGAAATAACAGGAAATGGTTTAGAAAAATTCTGCTTCAGCTAAGGCTAGAGCCCTACGGTGTTAGGTCAACGGTTGTCAGAAAGGTCAGGTTCCTGGAAATAACTTCACAAAGCCCGAGGTTTACTATGAACCACCCGCTCGACCAAAATTATTTAAGAAAGACCACAGAAGCGTTCTCTGTCGACTGCACATGCAACCAATCAGCCGTCGAAGACCGGTGCTGTTCAAGGGCCCAGGCATGTCCTGGAATCGATACTAAGTGTTACTCAACGTAGACCTGATGGTTTTGATCCAATTTAAAAAGGTGTAGTTACAGCAACGCTTTCCATAGTTTTCACTGCTCTCGTTTTACGTTTTGCCCCTCCCTCATATTAATAAAAGAGGGCACGTCCCTACGCACTCAATGAGGGCCTTGTGGTGAAGAGTGCGTCCTTGTATCAAATTTAAAAATCGATCAGTGTTCTCAGGTGGTGGAAGGAGCCGCTTTTGTACGAGAATTATGCTTGCTTTTGTGCGTAGGACCAAGTGATTAAAGAAATTTATCCCAGCATTCCGCATCTCCGAAGACGACTGCGGTCATGTTGCTCGGAAACCCTATCGTAAGATTTGCTGGCGCACTCACCCATTTGTCCAGGGTGCAAGCGTCACCTCATGGTAATAAGAATGCTAATTTTCAGCATGTGGGTAGCATACAACCAGGTATGACCGTAGTAGTACAGTCATAATAAAGCCACGACCGATATCATTCGTAATTAATCAAGAATGAACAGAAGCGGGGGTCATAAAAATATGGGCATTATCCAGCGAAGAGGGGTCGTGCTTAAACCGACACGGTCTGAATGTGACGTTCATCGAGGGCAGAAATACACATTTATTGGCACCTTTTCTCTGCTGTGAAACATAGCGAATTACAACCGAGCCCCTCGGCCGCACAACGCTCTTAGCTCCAATACTTTGCGAGTGGAATAAAACCTTTCACTCCAAAATGTTACTTTTTTGCGTATGTGCTTAAACCAACAAAAATCCAGCTCTACGTTCATAATTTTACAGCTCCCCAAATCGCATTGTAGACTGAAGCGATCATATCTTTTGCGGAAACATTTTTATGGAATACATTTCTAGCATCGCTAGGACCTCGGGGTGCCTTGATGAACCGGTTCTCTGGACTCAACTGCCCGCTGTTTTAGTCCATCAGAGACACGTCGCAGCTTTTGAAAATTCAATTCCGTTGTGCAAATACTCAACGTCAATTAAAACGTGGCCACACCATTACAATTTGAAAATGACTACACCAACACAAGGAAAGGAAGTAAAAACTGAGGGGTCCTTCTGGCTCATGGTGAAAAAAACCGCAAATTGTCGGAAACAAGGGACCAGAACACGGCATCTGGAAAGGTAAAATTGTTTCAGTGATCCGAACGGTCAATGTGAACTTGGAGAATATTGCTGGGATTCCGTGTCCCTAGACAGTTGGGTCTATGGCCATGGTCACAAAAAGTGTAACTGAGGATGATGACGTGAAGAAGTTCACAACATAGATCCGAGAGGTTGCGATCAAGACCACCACTGAACTATAAACATCCACACGCCCATTCAAGGTGTGGCGGGTGTGATGAACGTGAGTGACACTCAATTCATTGCCATGTTCATTATTCTCTTGTTTTAATATTCCATATGCTGTACATGTACGTCAATTCGAATACATACCTGCTACTTATTTCGCTGATCTGAAGTCTGGATTTCTAGTTCATCTGGTTATACCGATATACCTCAGAAACCTAATTCTCACAGGTAGGGCGCCTCAGAGGCAACTGCTTTTACAAAGCCCCGCTGCGCCATTATGAGATCATCTCATCGTCCAAACAGGCAGCACCACCAGATGTCCCACTTCTTCTAGTCTCCTCGCCTTGCGCACCCCAAGATACCTTAGTTGTGCACAAATTAGCCGATGCACGTCTTCCCTAATCAAATGTTCTCATACCCTTTTGCATCAACCGCATACCAGCTGCCTACACCTGTATATCGATTGACGTTTTTGAAATGTTAAATATATGTCCCTCAGCTGAAGTATTTCGAAATTGTACCCACTTTTGGCCTTCTGTTATCTCTAATCTAACTCATAACATAGTGTCGTCTAGAGGACACTTTTAAGCTCTTTCTCATTTTTGGTCACCGTTGCAGACATCGCCCACTTATGCCTTGTTTAAAAATGACAGAAGTGAAGAACGACGCGCCCTCGATGCACCTTGATCCGTGTTGTTCTTAATTTGTCTTGATTTTGCAGCCAACCTGTTTACAGCGACAACTCCAAATGACTCACCCAAGTTGTACGAGTACGTGGCTTTCCATGAACTCATGTACAACGTCGCGATGGTAGTACCGCGACTGCCAAGTCCAGTCTGATGACACGCCTGTAGTTAATTGTATCCCTAATATTTCCACACAACGCATGTTACATGCACCCACAAAACTATCCAAATACGCTGGATTTGTGCCAGAACTTAAAAGCACCAGTCAGTCTATTATGTTGTCTTCCCGTTCTGCCCAGATATCCACCAATTCTGCCTGTAGCACAATCAAGGGATCATATAAGTCCTTGCAGCAGACCCGATACAGTAGGCGTTAACCATCATTAAAAAACAATACCTGGCTAGTTGTGAGGATCTCCTTAGTTTTGTTTTGCA
>NW_008753291.1:0-3497 GCF_000715545.1 Opisthorchis viverrini | reverse complement strand
AAGCGCACTAATGTTTCCAGCGCTGTCCTGGGATCTTTTTCTGTGTTTGGAGAACACTGTTTCATTTATATTCAGTTCTCTCGCAAAACTCGATGAATCGCTGCTTTTGGTAGGATTTTTTGTGTAAGCATGGAAACTTCCCGGAAAAAGACAGGGCTGTCAGCGACTTTTTGTTACCAAATCTACCATTATATGAACTTGGCTTCTTATCCGTGAGCTTTCGACATGAACTGTTTGGGAAGTATAGACATCTAGTCTCGTAGCAGGCAACTAGTAGGATGGGCTAGGCAACCGACCTCAGGAATTCAAAGCTTCCGCTTCCTCGCAAACGAAGGGACCGAGAAACCTGTGAAGAGTTTGGGAATTATTGTTCAAAATCGACAACGAACCCACAACCAGCTTTGCCTTCATTTGTCCTTATATGTCCGATACAGAAACAGTCATTCTTCCATAGTCGGAAAAATAGCTTTTGGGCTTTAAATATAGCGTGAGACTCTACCTAAATCTTGAAACTCAGACAGGGACTTCGTTTGAGCACTATTGAAAGAATTGGAATGCTTAGAGTGTAGTAAAACTGGCATGAGTGAATCTTGAAGGTCAGAGCACTTAGATGGCTACTCACTGTGGCACTCATGCCTACGAAATATGTACACAAGCTATGGCCCACGGTGCTATCGTTAGGATGCGCCCACGAAATATCATAGAGACATTACAAAACACTCTGTCGTATGGTCTGCTGCACGTTGTCAAAGCTTATACTAAATTCAACCTCTTACCAAAAAATGCCACATTGTCATTTTACAGATAAATCTTGGGATGACATACAAATTCTCAGAGGTAAGTTCTTTCGTTTTTGGCTGGATGGTTTACAAAAATGATTGATTTGGTGTCGGCTGAATCGGCCAGTTTGTCCTTTGTTTACATTCAGATGACCTCAACACCTGAATAATAAGCTATAAGATGGAGCAACCCTGACTCTCAGACGAAAAGTACTTGTAGTTTACTCATGCCCTGGATCACGTTGATTGTTGCTCACCCTAACCCCACCTTAGCTAAGAAACACCTGTTGCTACTTATAGGTTCTCATCTATATGGCCCTCTTTGCATCGTTTCTGTATGCCACCTCTGCTTTAACCAGATATCCATATATTACCTAACTCAATCCACGGAGTTATGAGTAGCTGGAAATCGTTCTGATTGCTGAACATCAGATCTGGTGTTTTCAGTTTTCTCCCGCTTCTCACCAGGATTTTCTCGGAATGGGTTGCTTTATTAGTACGACATTGAACAATAAAATTTCAACACCAGTGATGTGATCAGTTTTGATGCTATATGTGTCACATATTACCCACAACTTGACTTATGTCTCTTTCACGCGTGAAATTATGGCCAAAAAGTGAGATAAGTTAGTCGGTATAATTGCGGGTGAAAGCATCTGTTTAGTTCTGCGAAATGTGATTTTGCATAGTCCTCAGCCTAGCACACGCAGAATGGTTAAGCTGCTTCCTGTTGTGTTTCAATTTTGACCACAGTAATTCACCAAGAAAAGACTTCCAGAGACAGAGTGAGAGAGAGAGAGAGAAAAAAAATGTGAGTATTGTTTGATCTCACTACAAACTGTGACTGTTAATGGCTCCTTTTGTGAATTCTCCGGAAGAGTAGCATCCCTTGGACTAAACGAATTATTGTACTGAACAAAGTAGCATTTTTCGTACAAAGAATCAAGATGGTCAGATGAAGATCGCTCAACCTACCTGCGTAGGGCCAAAACGACCACTTGTTTTTCTCAAGAAAATACTATTGCATTCTGAGTAGCGTAGCCCCCGAGATATCCATTCTGCAAGCTGTGCAGAAAAGTTGGAATAACCATACTACTTAAATACGGAGTGTCGAATGACCTAGTAAAGGTTGTTAATAACTTGCCCTGGTTCACCAGGTCAAGATTACTTTCGAATCCTCGGTTCGTTCCAGTTAATCTTTAGCTGTTTTTATATCTGATCACCTTTTGAACAGTTCGATCGATGCTTATTAGGGCGCATACCGGCTACTCGAAACTCAGTTCCATTAAAATTGCCGCCTTCAATTCCGTCCCCATCTCTCCGTTAGCCCCACCGCCCTATCAGTGCTTTTCAAATCTTGAACAATTAACTTTAAGTTAAAACGCTCATGGAAGTGGTAAACAAGTGGCTATTCTCTAGGCGAATGGAGAAAAACGGGGTCTGATGATTTGGTATAGGATAGCACAACACTTGATTGTGTTTTATTCCACAGAAAAGTGAATCGAAAGGCTCCAATATAGCACCGAATAATCATATCAGGTTTGTGTTCTCGCAACTAGGCACAATAGCAATAACTGATTAACAAACTCCCCCTTGGAACGAAGGGTAACTATATGACTTAAAAAGTATAAAACTTAATCGAACCAACACTTTTCTTGTCTTCTCAAACTTATGCAAGGCGTTACACTATCTAAATCACTTTATTTTTTCTACTAAATCAAGCTCATGAGGCTTCAGCGATCCAAATGTACACCGCCAGCATTCTGATTCGGCCGGGTAGAGAGTATCTGTTTAACCTATACTACAGACCAACCGAACCAGGTGTGAAGAGTACCGGCCAGTTAAAACTGCTCGTGGTGAATAACCCGTATGAAGACACATCGGTGGAATTGATTGGCAATGCGCTAGCTGACGAGGTTTGTATACAGGATTTGCCACAGCTGGATCCACTTCGCGCTGAATACATTCATGAGGCGCTCAGACGGCGAATCCCCGAAATAGGCAGCATGGAAACAGTTTCATCACTAGGTATGTTGCATCATATCCTTCTTTGGTTTGTTTATTCGAATACGGGGTATCTTTCGGTTGTTCGTTAGATTTGTGTGCGATTCAAAAACATCTAAGCGCACTAATGTTTCCAGCGCTGTCCTGGGATCTTTTTCTGTGTTTGGAGAACACTGTTTCATTTATATTCAGTTCTCTCGCTCGATTCGATGAATCGCTGCTTTTGGTAGGATTTTTTGTGTAAGCATGGAAACTTCCCGGAAAAAGACAGGGCTGTCAGCGACTTTACCAAATCTACCATTATATGAACTTGGCTTCTTATCCGTGAGCTTTCGACATGAACTGTTTGGGAAGTATAGACATCTAGTCTCGTAGCAGGCAACTAGTAGGATGGGCTAGGCAACCGACCTCAGGAATTCAAAGCTTCCGCTTCCTCGCAAACGAAGGGACCGAGAAACCTGTGAAGAGTTTGGGAAGTATTGTTCAAAATTGACTAGGAGCCCACAACCAGCTTTGCCTTCATTTGTCCTTATATGTCCGATACAGAAACAGTCATTCTTCCATAGTCGGAAAAATAGCTTTTGGGCTTTAAATATAGCGTGAGACTCTACCTAAATCTTGAAACTCAGACAGGGACTTCGTCACTTTGAGCACTATTGAAAGAATTGGAGTGCTTAGAGTGTAGTAAAACTGGCATGAGTGAATCTTGAAGGT
>NW_008753290.1:0-3498 GCF_000715545.1 Opisthorchis viverrini | reverse complement strand
TTTTTTTGTTGTTTTCGTATGATTGTTCAGTTGGGCTCATTTTTATGTTACCCTGAATGAAATCTTGTATTCTAGGAGAGAGTGCTTTGGAGCCTAAGTGTCCGGATTTGTTTTGATGGCAGAAAACTAGAGTGATTTTGTTCAGGCATGTCAGGAGACTATACGGGCCTTCTTGTTTTTTATAGAGGAGCAACCTACAAAGCGCGCAAGGGCGACTCATTCTGAATTCGTGATTACTTTAACAGCCTGTGTATTATGACAGCCAATTTTTGTTAAGTGTACATTCATCGTCAGTTGTAAAGATCACTGGTCACCTCAAGTGAAAAATCCTTGGAATCCAACTGCATAGCTGCTAAGTATTTATTTTAAATTTCAAATTATTGGAATTCGAATAGTATTAGCCAATAAACCGTGAGGAAACTCCTGGATTTTCACGCTAATAAGGATAGCCGACGTCGGTTGGCGTGGGACAATACACGGTGTTGTATTCAAATCCGACGCAGGCACAAGGAAATACAATCAGCTTATAATCATGTAGATCTCTATTCCTTGGCGTTGGTCGGTCCGAAATCGGTGATATAGCAATGGGCATCTGTAGGCATTGTTTGCGTAATGCCGCGTTATCGGCCTCTTTTCATCCACTTCAGGTTTTTTCTCGATATACCATGCATACCTTGCATTGATATGAGAGAGAAATGCGCGCAATCAAAATCCTCAATGTGGTATTGAATAATATTGAATAATAACTGTTCGGTTACTCGTGGAACAAAAATGTTGAAATAAAATGACCTCTGTTCCAGTAGGTTGATGGCCAGCTGAGTCAATGCCTCGAAAATGCCATTACGCTTTCACAATTTCGTTCGCCAGTTGAACAATTCACTTAAACATGGCTCGGTCAAGGAGAATAAACCCTTCGTGAATGGCTTCATTGTTTTGTATTGACGTCGTAAGTGGTGTCTTAAAATTTTTCATATTGTGGATTCCTGGTGATGGGATTTTAGGCTTCACGTCTTATGGCTCCTTAATTCAGTTGATCGCGGAATATTTGAGTTCCGAGCGGTATACACAACCTTTAGTTCACAACATTTCTCTAAGATTTATCGCGCCAAATCACTTTCAGTTTTTTAAAACAAGTTTACTTTTATGCTGCAAGAGAATAGTTGACTCAGCGGGATGTGAGCAGTACCCCGTTTGCTGAGCACAGCACTCTGTACAGCTGGACACAATTTGCTACTACTTCGGTTTGAAGCAATTTGGTCAAACTTGTACCTTCTGATTTGGGTTGAATGATTACTTAGATGAATCTTCCAAGTGGAATCAGTTCACGGGAATCAATTGCCATATTGAGCACAAATAAAACGCAATTTGGGTCAAATGCAATGCAACGCTTTTCACAGTCGATGTCACACATCGCTCAGTCCTAGCAGCCATATTGGGTACGTTCTTCCGTTTTGCGAAGCACGTCCTTAGTTGCATTCTTGCAAATATGACGACCCACGGCCAAAGAATTGTGCGCACTGTATCAGAAGGCTATCTGGATTTTGGAAAATGAACAAAGGGAGTAAGAATTAACTACCTCGACAAATTGGAGATTTGCAAACAGACGTACACAACCCTGGTGATAATTCGGCATGCGGTTGCTTTCGCCTTTCACGTTTTGTTTTGAGAAGTTTAATAATCAATACTGGAACCGTTTATGAGCCAATCAGGTGAGCCTTCTTGAGAATGCTTTGTTCCAGTACAATATAAATAGGGTAGAAATTCTTTGCGTTGTTCGTGAAAATATTTTCGTCACAATGACTCGCAAAGAAATAGTTGGTCTCGCAGTTCTAGTGGCAGTTCAAATGGTGGCGGCCACAACGAACGGTAAGTAAATGTGACCGCAGTTCCCAGGATTTCTCGCTCATTTTGTGCGCTAAAATTGGTCGGATTTAACTCGTTTGCTTATACTGTAAAAGAGAAGCTGTTTGCGTAAATGATTCGATGTGAAGAGGAAACAAAAATTCCCATTAATTCAATACACTCGCTTGTTCAGGTGCCACTCACAACTGTATTTTTAAAGTGACCCGAACTCAATTCATTATGTTGGGACAGAAGTTGGTTAGTTTTCGAGGAAATAACTTGGCGGTAGCAGAGGACCTATTACTTCCGGTGATGTAGGGAATTCCAGCGACTAATTGTTCAGTTACGTAAGATATAGAAAAGTCTTCAAATGACATTTCTAACTTAACGTTACTTAGTAGTCACTAAACGTGTCTGTTCTACTTGCTTTGATCTTGAGTCATTTATCAACCATTTTATCACATGCATTCTGATTCAGTGAATGGACTAGATTACCATCTTAACTTCGTTGTCATTTATGTTGGCCCTCAGACGAAAACGTTATAAGTACGTTCTGTTTGGTGAATCTTCACAGGCAAGATCAGTTTTGTATACTTGAAAATTCTTCAGGTGCACCTAAAATGTGTAGATGACAAATTATCTAGAAATTTCTGGGACTTCTACCCAGGAAGATCATCCGCCTTCAATTATCGAAATTTCGTCACAGAGAAAATCCGTTTTCAATATTTCAAAGAAAATATCACAATTTCAGAAAATGTTTGAGATTAGCTTTAGATTCAGCGATTTGCATGTATTATTTCGTCCACCTCATCCAGAGTGACACATATGGGTACCTAAGGTATTATTACTCACTTTTCCTGGCTTTTTGTCGATATCAACTGAGTACATGTCGGTGAATGTTTCGAGACACCCATGTTTCATCGTTAATTCAAAAGTGCGTGTTATATTCATTTTTCTCTCGCTACATTTTCAGCGGCAGGTTAGTATTACTAAGCTATTTATCCTTTACTTCTCTGTGACATGAAATGCGGGCAAACCCTTGAAAAACACCTATTTCCCACAAGGACGGGGAGAATTACACTCCATTGTGGGGCTTTGGAGTTTAACTGATAAGGTTGCACTGTAATTACCTAGGCGTTTAAAATATCAGAGCTGCTTGCCGCGTGCAATAAGGAAGACCTTACACAACATTTTTTCTATAAACTTCGGATTGGGTCGCGGTAGGAAGGAAAAAGGTGCGCACTCAACTCGATTTCGTAATTTGAGATTACACGTTAGTGTAAATACGGACGTTGATGTAGCATTACCAGACCTGATGTAACAGTGCACCAGAAAGCTCAAGGTATTTTGGAATTTGGATTTCCAAGCGAAGCATGTGGAGCATTGTTTTGAGGTACTTCCATAAGTGCGCAATAAGTTTAGTACTTTGTCCTGTGAAACTGTGCTTCATTGGCGATACTGCTGTATTAGAGGCATCACAAAACTATCAATTATGCCTCAAATCTAATCAGGAGTCTTCAAATCCAAAGGGCTTATTTCGAGGCAATCATGTTTCATTTTAAAACTGGCAGGAATTGAAAGAACACGGAATTTAAACTCATAGCGCCTCAAACTGAACGCGAAATGCTCAATAACTCACTGTAATTAAGAATGGAG
>NW_008753289.1:2605-3501 GCF_000715545.1 Opisthorchis viverrini | reverse complement strand
TTAAACAGTTCTCTAGAGACAATAATGTCACTCCTGAAAGTTTTTATATGGTTTTATTTGTAAATATAAAACATTGGCAGGGTGGGAGGTGTGACCGTGATGCGCGGTTTGATTCTGTCGTTTTCGTAGCACGACCAGTTTGAGCTGAGTATTATCTCCCTTATTGTAGAAAGCGAAAGACAAAATTTTCGTCAGTTATCCTGCAGACTGGGGAAGAGTCACCCGTTAAGACACAGTTAATGTGCAAATGAGAGTGTTTGCTTCTATCGCGAAGTTCCCATTCATGAAGGAAACCCTAGAATGGTCGGAACCGGCTGAAACCGTAAAACTTCCCAAAAATCTGACTAGGAAATCAGAAAACCTCCAGGGCAGTCAATCATTCAATCAACCTAGCAAAAGCCGATGAGCGTTCACACACGCCAAAGAAGCACGAACGAATTTGATCAACTTTCAGGTATCTCACAGAAGCGCGATCAGACTGCCTGGATCAATGCGAGAAAGGCCCTTTAAATGGCGCGAGGCCGTTCTGACTTTTGCAATCGGACACAAACGCTTATCGGTGAGTTCCTCCTCCCACCTGGCACACGTCATTTACCCGACATTTGCCCAAAAACGAGGTGTAGTTAAAGTATTCCACCCGCTGGTTGCGAAAACCTGTTTTATGCGGTCGCTAAATTCCGTGTGTAACAGAAGAAATCGAATTGCCGTCTGGTTTGGGGTTTAGGCGTGATACTAGCCTCTGATGTTTTGAATGCCGTAGGTTGCTATTGGTTGCTCGGATGAAACACATTCCTTACGATAGAAGGAAATGGTATGACTGCTGCTCACATAAACTCGCAACAGGAAAGTTAACAGGACGGGGAATCCATGCTTCTAGGCTTGCATATTGCCAATTC
>NW_008753289.1:0-1351 GCF_000715545.1 Opisthorchis viverrini | reverse complement strand
CGACGGTATGCTACCCACTAGTTGGGAATAAATATTACTATGATTATTAATACTAGTACTATTTACCCTGCTACATGCACCTTTAGAGTTCTATCCTTTTCATGCTTTGGTTACATTGAGGATGGCGGCGATTTTAAAACCGATGCAGACCGTATATCTCCTTTAGTAAATGTGCCAACACGAACCTATCTACAGGAACTGCTTTCAGTCCATCGGAGCACCTCAGTATTACTCCCGTTTTGTTCCTAATTCTGCCAAATATGCAAGTTGCTTCTCTGATGTCGTACCTTTCAGTCATGAAAAGACGTTGCGTATATGACTTCTTCAGCTCCCAAATTCAGCTGTTTTGAAATCATTTTCCGTCAAACATCACTCAAACATCATTACTGATGCTTCCTCCACTGGAAGAGGAGCAATCCTTAAACAGTTCTCTAGAGACAATAATGTCACTCCTGAAAGTTTTTATATGGTTTTATTTGTAAATATAAAACATTGGCAGGGTGGGAGGTGTGACCGTGATGCGCGGTTTGATTCTGTCGTTTTCGTAGCACGACCAGTTTGAGCTGAGTATTATCTCCCTTATTGTAGAAAGCGAAAGACAAAATTTTCGTCAGTTATCCTGCAGACTGGGGAAGAGTCACCCGTTAAGACACAGTTAATGTGCAAATGAGAGTGTTTGCTTCTATCGCGAAGTTCCCATTCATGAAGGAAACCCTAGAATGGTCGGAACCGGCTGAAACCGTAAAACTTCCCAAAAATCTGACTAGGAAATCAGAAAACCTCCAGGGCAGTCAATCATTCAATCAACCTAGCAAAAGCCGATGAGCGTTCACACACGCCAAAGAAGCACGAACGAATTTGATCAACTTTCAGGTATCTCACAGAAGCGCGATCAGACTGCCTGGATCAATGCGAGAAAGGCCCTTTAAATGGCGCGAGGCCGTTCTGACTTTTGCAATCGGACACAAACGCTTATCGGTGAGTTCCTCCTCCCACCTGGCACACGTCATTTACCCGACATTTGCCCAAAAACTAGGTATAGTTAAAAATTCCACCCGCTGGTTGCGACAACCTGCTTTATACGGTCGCTAAATTCCGTGTGTAACCGAAAAAAATCGAATTGCCGTCTGATTTGCGGTTTTGGCATGATACTAGCCTCTGATGTTTTGAATGCCGTAGGTTGCTATTGGTTGCTCGGATGAAACACATTCCTTACGATAGAAGGAAATGGTATGACTGCTGCTCACATAAACTCGCAACAGGAAAGTTAACGGGACGGGGAATCCATGCTTCTAGGCTTGCCTATTGCCAATTCACTCATGGCTTAACATTTAGCAAATGACGTCGAATT
>NW_008753288.1:850-3503 GCF_000715545.1 Opisthorchis viverrini | reverse complement strand
CATATATTGAGCAGAGAGTTGAAGCCTGTGTGTATAAATGAACTTTTGCATGAAAGGTTGCTGTTCCGCACGAATTAGGTCACGAATAGTCGGGTGTGCCGTCGGATTGACCTACTCGCTGAATGAGACAAAGCGTGTACGCGGGAGCTGGCTACTCCTGACGCCATTGTTCTATAACACGTCGTCTTCCTCCAGTCCTCACCTGGTCAACATCTTACTCCTGGTAAGCCCAGAACATAAGACTGTTGTCATCGTTCGCCGTACATCGATTAAGTCAGCAACGTCCGCGTGGCATGGAGCGCCTAATTCCTCAGAAACCAAAATTAACTACTCAGGCCGCAAAGCGCAGTCTCTTTCGCCGTCTTTAGCATCCGCATTATGAAGAAAGCAGGAGATAAGCCCTGCATGTTCTCATCATGAGCCTAGTTTTGGGTTTGGCCTGTTGTGTCTCTTGAACAAAAATCCGAGTTTTATCCATCGTGGTTTAGCTAACCACCCCATTCACACTCCACACGCTCTCAAACGCGCTTTCCTGTTGCTGCTGTGGAAAGCAAACGAGATAGTTTCATCATTATGCACCCGGCGGTGAGGCTTTTGAGAAGCTAGATACCGGCTGATATTCCACGTCGGCATTTATGAGCAAAACGCTTAGGCGTAACTCCACAAAGGAGGGGTTGGCGAACGTTCGTTCCACATTTCTTCTTATAACCCAACGGTCTCTAGCGCTAACAAACACAAGTATAATTACGCCCAAAATGCCCTAATGCAGCGAGCCATAAGCACATATTTCCTTAGGGTTTCTGCAGATCCAAATGTAAAACTCGAGGGACCTGGTGCATCGAAGGCTCAGTTGGGAGGTTTCTGCGGCTAGAATTAATCACGCCGAGAAATATTGATGGATTGTTTGGGTTATGTTTAGACTGCAGACTTGTTTCATGCAATAAGCATTTCCGGATTAGCAGGAATCCTCAGGTTACACACCGTCCTCCGAAGCTGTGCTGGCCGCATACTCAAATCAGTCATATCGATGTCATTTAGGATGGTGCGGAGGGAAACCTCGTTGAGAGTTGGTTCTTACACCGAATAATGAACCGATTGTACAGATTCTCTTCCAAATACCTTAAACCAGTGGCGAATCCAAAATGCGCGATACCGATACTTCCGTGCGCAGTGTTAAGCGGTATTCCTGTTGCACATGGTTCTCAAACCCTCTCGAAAATTTAACAGCTTAGAGAACATTGCTATTACCAAAGAGGAATATCCTAGCTGGACTCAAAGATAATCTGACTCAAGGAATTATCACACGTGAAGTAAAATCAGTGTCAACGGAAAATTAGGTCTGGTGGACACAGAGAGCCAAAGTTGATGACTCCTGGGAGACAATCGTTAAAACTTGTGTATCGCCTAAAAATGCGTTTCGTTCGTGCGCCCGGTCAGTGGGAACCACGTGTGAGCAAAATCCCTGAGGGAAATCCCCTCAAGGGAAACATCAACTTATGTATAGAGGGATATACAGATTCTTGTGACCAACTTTGAGAAAACAATTCTCCTGACTTACTGCCGTCACACAAATGTGTCCCACAGTTCACGTAGAACTGTGCACCACGAAATTGGACCAACCTGAGATATCGGACTGCTTTGATTGGATACGTGCTCTGAATTGCTGCCGCGCAGCTATTCCGAATGATATGACCCGAATGNGTAGAGGAGAATCCCCAATTGTCCCACGGTATTCGGTTCTCCCCCGTAAAGTGTAAGAGCATGTTCGTGGGCAGGCAGGTACTAAACGTGACACCCAAAATCCTGGGGCGATCAAATTTGTAAACCGCCCCTTCTTATCTTGCAGGGCGTATAAGCTCTAAGTATATTGCGCTAGCTAAGGTTCACAGGTGCGCAGGACCTGTGTCGTGTTTCACAATTTGCGATATCAATGCCCCAATCCCAAAGGAGCGTTGTTTGAAGAAGTAAGTTGATCGTGCCGTAACCTCGAAGGGATTTGAAGGAGATCATGTAAAGTTGGGGTGTTGTGTGGTCTACCAGAATGCTGACCGACTGAAATTAACTCTGACCTGTTCGAGACGATGCGGATAAGGTCTGCTGATCAACGTCTTTTTTGTTTGTTTTTCATTTTTTATCTAGACCACCTGAGTGATCGTTTGGCATTGCAACTACCTCGGACCCATTTAGGGTTTGCTAGCATTGAGCCCTTTCTTGTTTTCTTCACAATAGGACTTTCACATATCTCATGATTTCACGCCATCGTAGCGTCCATGCTGGTTACTGATACCATGATGCTAATTGTGATGATGACGCACACTAAACATTTGCATCACAAGCGATTGTGAGTAGAACACCCAGGATATCAACAGAATAACTACACATTTGCACTGTCATACGGCGCGGCTGCCCACTCGATTGGTGAATGTTTCTTTCATTGAGGCGGCCAACTCACAATCACTCTCCGATGACATTCGTTCTGCAAGTTTAAAACATAAGGAAACACCTTTCATGTACTATTTGTCGAATTGAGCGAATTTTTCCCCACAAATGGAAATAAATATATTATGGTGCTTCATTATTTTAACCCGCAGTGGTGCAAAAAATAGTCAGGAGTTAGTAATGGATGAATGCACATATCTTTATTGATGCTCTA
>NW_008753288.1:0-540 GCF_000715545.1 Opisthorchis viverrini | reverse complement strand
CTGCTGAGGACCAGGACGGTATGTGTATGTGTATGTACATATGCAAACAGAAACACGCTAATGAGCAGGGCATTGATTTCAAAATCTGAAAATATTTACGGTGTAATGACTACATAACCCAGCTGCAGGTATGCAGAAGCAAGCGGAATTTGAGGAACAAAGCAACTATGAGTGATTCTGCCAACGCGTGTCTTGACACCTTTTGATTACTGTTTGTTCGAAAGGTGACTTCAGATAACTAAATCTACACGTTGGTAATCGCCAAGATATTTTAAGTAACAGGGCGTAGGAAAATACAGTAGCTAATTTTTTTACTCTTACGTGCGCAAAATTAGCACATGACAGACACCACAACAAGCAAACGGGTCCCTCAAACGCTTCGAGATCTGCTTCTGCTTACAGAGTCGATCAAATTTTCAAATACAGTCAATGCATGTCACATAGGAGTGGGTGGCTTTTTGAAAAAAAGTATGTCACGTACAAAATAGTTCCCGGTAATGTTGTTAAACACAGGGTACTCATCTTGACTCAGGGTGTCCT
>NW_008753287.1:2297-3507 GCF_000715545.1 Opisthorchis viverrini | reverse complement strand
TGGAAGGCGAATAGCACCGACAGCACCCATACAGCACATTCATACTCCTCTGCCAAGTCAAGGGTTGCCCACCTTTCTGTTTACGTCACTCTGAATTGGGCATGGAAAACAGCACTCTCTTCAGCAAACGATGATTCGGCATACGCAACACATGTCCCAACCAACGCAGCTTCTGGTGCTGGACACATTCTTCAGTGGAAGTTTTCGTTGCACAACCGAAAACGCGCTTTCTAACTACCTTGCTACAGATTCGCTGACACTAACCCACACGAGCTATGGTTCTGAGACAACGATTGTCGAACGCCTGAGGACGCCTCAGTTCCGCTGCTCGAATAGGCCAAGTCTCACAGCCATACAATAAGACAGCCCGTACTGTAGCTTGATACACACGTCCCTTCAGATTCAGGGATAAACCATTCTGACGCCATAGGTGTCTCAAATTAGCAAACGCAGTCCGAGCCTTGCAGAGGAAATGACAGGAGGACATCCCTACATTAAGAGCTCGAGTGTGAATACGTTCACTCGTTCAGAAGTGATAATTCCGGTGCATCCAACATGCGCCGGTGGCGTAGCAGTAACACGCGCCCCTCGTACATCGGACGTCCGAAGTACACGTCTCGGCACGCCGAAGGATATGCAGTGCTTATGGGCACCAGGGATGAAAATCGGGTCCAGTGCTTCCCCGTTTTGGGGTGGGCTCGTTAAAATAATTGGGCCAGGAAAGGAGGACTATTCGAACGAGTGATGCGAATGCAGATTAATCAACATCAACTCACTCAGTTTTTCTACGTAGTGGGAATGAGGCCAACCAAAACCTCCATGCAAAAGGGTCAATGACTGCGTGACTAGGCCATACTTGTGACCCATCTGGATGTTCCAATCCAGGAAGGCAGCAGCTGCCAACACGACCGGGATTGCGGTTCATTTCCAAACCATATATTAGCCACCCTTGGGACGTTTCAATGCTTTGGGCTGCTGCATGGAAGGGACTCCGCGAGTAGGACGGTAATCTGGCGTAAAAATGTGTCCTAAACAGCGTGGTGTGGCTCATCGTTTGTCGCTAAAAAGACAAACGATGTACCGTAGTATTTCTGGTAAGATGTTATCACCGGACACGTAAATGCTTCTGAGACACTAAAGATCTGTCACCGAGACTCCTGAAATCTTCGGCACAAGTCGCTTACATTCCTGCTTGCTAGGGTGAAGTCAA
>NW_008753287.1:0-2092 GCF_000715545.1 Opisthorchis viverrini | reverse complement strand
AAGATCTGTCACCGAGACTCCTGAAATCTTCGGCACAAGTCGCTTACATTCCTGCTTGCTAGGGTGAAGTCAAATATACGGTAGCGCTATAAACTATTAACTATATAGAATCTCATGTCACGCAGGTTTTTATAATCTTCCTATGAAGTTGATTTCTTGCTGATGTCCGTTATTCGACGCAAAGGTACTGAGTTTTATCGTTGTGTGGCGCTCCATGTACTACTATGGCCAAATGAACTTAACTATGTATTTGATTTTGACGTCCGCAGAGTTTCAAATATAAGGTCTATTGGCGTAGGAACACATCTTCCCGATCCTACAGCTTGAGGTTAGTAGTTTGCTTTCTAAAGAGCTTGTACTGCTGTAGTAGCAGCGGTAGTAATAGACTTCAGCATAGTTTAGGATGGGCGCGGAGTGACTGTGAAATGAGAAGAAGCAAAATTATGGTGCTGATGAATATTCCCTCGCCACAATCTCAGCCCTACATGCAATCGGCTGTGATGTCGACTTTTTGGTCGACCAACCGATGACCATCTCTTATCGAGGGACCTGACCGGAAGGTCCGTGGCTCGAACCCGACCTCTGCCTCGATTTCCCCTGTCTAGGGTTGGAAACCTCGCAATATCCAAGTCCTCGTGTTTCCTTCGGGTGGCATGGCAGTTAGGCACTGAAAGGGTGCTACAGCTGAATGATTTTTCTTTTCTACCATTGACTAAGGCCTTCGTTCTCCATACCTGTGCAGCAGTTAAGCACTAGTCCCGACCAATCTTGGATCGTTCTCCATGATGTTGATGCCACCTACCAGCCTAGTTGGATTTTCGATGTGGTGCTCCCATACTTCGCCTCCTCTCAGACTTTTCTTTCCAGCACAGGGTTGGGCAAGGTGCATTGTGAGATAGACAGTCCTCCGACTGGCGTATCCTTTGTAGTGTAATTGGCTCATCCATCGTTGGAGACTTCTGTCCAAACTCATCTGGGGTCTGTTGAATGTCTGAGTGGCCGGCCCAAACGCAGAGGAGTTTCAAGCAACATCTTACTAAGAAAGTTGAGAAACGGAGAGTGTTTAGCTTTGTATTGTACCATTGGAAGTGGTGAATGCAGGTGGGGCTTACTGCCTATCCGAGCGCCTTCTTATATAGGATAAATATTTGGAAACATATTTGGTCCCTATGCACCGCCACAGTTTCTGACAGTCACCAGAGTCGAAGGCAGCTTTCAGGCCAAGAAGCACTATCATTGTGGGGCGTTTGAACTAGCGATACTGTTCGAGAACCTGTCCCAAATTAAATACATGGTTAACACATACCCAAATTCCTCCTAATGGTCTGCCGAACTGCACAAAATAATGCCAAGGGGCTGCAACTACTGGACTGATGGCAGGGTGACTTCCAGATGACGTTCGTATATTCTTTCTCAGGTTTGAATTCACGATCGAACATCTTTATCCCAATAGTGTTTTATTCAAGCGTAAGATACAGATCCTCGGGTTGAGTGTTCTGACGAGTTGAAGGGATAATGCCGTGTGCTGTATTTCTTTTTCCGTTTTGAACGGTCGGAATGGGAAGTCATTTTCTTTACTGGCAAGCAACGATGAGATTTATTGCAAATGATGGTTGAGCCTTCGCGTCCCATGTAACGGGTGGACAGCACGCGTTTCCTTTGGGCCTGGTGTGATCACGCCGTTGGACACTTGACAGCCAGGAAAACAACTATCCTGTGATGCTTACTCCGTTAGAATTAATGCCATGTTTCTTTGCAGCTCACTGAAGCGAATATATATCATAATCATGCCAAGCTTCGGTTCGGCCCGGAAACTGTCACATTATCTATGTGGCCTAGCCGAAGACGATAGTTACATGCAGATTAAGAAGGCCAGAGTAGCTTTTGTGCACCTGCATCACTTGCGGCGTAGACGTGGCATCAGCTTATTCGTCAATGGCCGGGTTTACAATGCTGCGGTGCGCTCTATACTACCATACGGATCAGAAACCTGGCCGCTGCGCGCCGAGCACGTCCAAAGTTTCAATATGTGACCGTCGGTGCCTTCGGAGCGTTGCCCGAGCCTGATGGGAACATCGGATCAGCAATTCTG
>NW_008753286.1:295-3518 GCF_000715545.1 Opisthorchis viverrini | reverse complement strand
GATGTTTTTCATTCATGCATTAGGAAAACCTTTGAAGTGCTCAGGTATCTTTACTGATGTGGTTATAGCTTGAGGGTTTTATTTTTATTTGGTCCAGCTAGTACATTCATACAAACGGTGAAAAAATATACAAATGCTTTATCCCCATGGGGATTGATGGACAGTGGAGCCCCAGGGCGTTCGATAAATCTTCGCAGCCCTCAGTGTGTGGCTACTCATTGTTTTAGCCAAATGCAGGTGTAACACATTTGACTATAAATATTTTCACTAAGAACTTTACACCGCTAGGTGTCAGAAAATTTTGCTTGTGATGTCCTAGTTCAGGGATACATTGATCGTATGACCACGCAGCATAGAACCCCTGTTCAAACGAAGAATATTGCCAAGCGCAGTGCAAGCGGACCTCATTTCGACTGCAGCTTAGCCGCTTCCCTTAGAGGACAAAAGACTAAAATCCTTAAAGGTTTCGGACCGCCTGCAGTATCGCTACGCGCACGGTGCCGCTTATCATCAAAACAGTGAGAAACCGGTGTGGTACACTTTAGTTTTTTTTGCAGAATCAAATTACACACGAGATTTTGTGCATCTTCTTACACGACCAAAAATTTTGATGGTTCGTTAGCACAAGACCAAGTAATATCTTCCCATATCTCAGGACCAGTGGCATCCGTAAAATTTTAATTGTTCTAACAGTAGCTGCTACTCAACGTTAATGAATCAATGAGTCAAGGTCATTCTTTGATTCATTCTAGTTCCTCAGTGGTGAACAGTCAATGCTACAAATGTATGGAATTACGGCAATTGCCAATTTGCTAGACAATCCTTTCAGCGTCTGTAATTCATCATAGTTTTGAGTAATCTCTGGAATAAACAAGTTGGTGAGCAAATTTATTTGACCCCTGAATAGAGTGACCCTTAGATCTGTTGCCTCAAGCGCGGGTTTCAGTTCCCCATACCCTGAATTTTCACCACGCAGCCGTCAATCGACCGCCAATTGTTCGCTTGTTTGTGAAATGTTCCACAACTTTGAATTAGCTGTACGCTTAAACGCTTGCAGGTGAAGTAATGCTATGTTCATGGACAACGAGTGTTTCAGAAGTGTTACATGGTCTGCAGATTAAATGACTTGTACTGTAGGCTCAAATGTTGTTTTTTGTTGTCAGCTGCAAATATGATCTGTGCTTATTGCACTTCGGTGCTTGAGAGCAGGAAATACATTTGCATAAAGAGAGCGAAACGATCTACAATTTTGTCTAATAAGAAGCGAGGTCCGATTTATCAGCTTTGTATTGCTCAAGAATACCAGAACACTGTGCGTTCCCCTGGGCTAGGTCAACTCTTGTTACACGGAGCAAGGCCTATGAAATTCAACACCCGTCCATTACTCAAACTTCTTATGTGACGAGGATTTCTTATGTGTTCGTATTGAGAAATCAAGCTAGAAAACTTGGGCAAAATTGAGCGCAACTTTGCAATTACATGTGCGATCCCTCTTACCTGATTTGTATGTGAATAGCCTGAATGGCGCTGGGTAGAAATTATCTTGCCTCGTCCAGGCATATTTCTGTCATTTTTGATGTTACATCCGCTTTGCGTTTGCAAGCGGGTCTTCTAAAGGTCCACTGCATGCAATGTATACTTGAAGATTTAAGAGGTCAAAATTAAATGCAGGTAGGCAGTTATCACCCTGGAATACAACATTTCTCGGCCTATCCGCGTGACGCATTCAGAATGCCACAAAACAAAACTTTTCGCTAGGCCACATTTGCCTGTGCTTTTTAGCATAATTCTTTTGTTAAAACAAACAATAGTGTAGTCGACATGCAGGGTGGATGTTCGCTTCTATCTATCCCGGAAATCCCCTCAGGGCTGAAATTACCTGCACAGGAGTTCAAATTGCTTGATCGGCCGTAGTGAACCAATTCGTAGCATTGCTGCATTCATTTTCATTAGCTGCTTTAAGGACAAACAAAACAAAATGTTCCACAATTTCGCTCATGCGTTTTCTGATCCATCCCAATGTGTCGCTGGTATACTAAAACTATTGTGTTTAGCGCAGCGAGTATGGGAATCAAGGGACACTTTGGCTATTAGAAGTATTTGGATTTCAAAAGTCATCCAGGTCGTTATTTCCAAATGCCTTCATATTTATACATATAAAAAGTAAATCACCCATATATTCAAAATATGTAGTGTTGGATTTTTCAAAATGCTTCTTCAGTTTGGATTCTTATTGCTGTTAATTCATCGGCGCAATAAACATTTCTTTCCTTACCTCTTACGCAAGGGTTTAGTTGACTGTACATTAATGTAATATAATGACAGTCACTTGACGGATAATGCTTCATCTTGCTAAAATACACCGAGACCAATAGGGAAAGGAAGGTTACCGTAGAGATAAACTGCACATGAAGCAAATAGTTGGCATGCTAGGTCAGAGTTCCGACAAACATCACAGTGATCGGCACAAGCAGCTTTCGCGATGAACCTCATCAATTAAAAAGTACTCCCTCTCAACCTAAAGCTGCGTCCCTTCCCCCGAGGAAGGACGGGTAAGTAAAGGTCGGCCCCAAAAACCGCACACTCCGATCGCCCAACCGTTGACCGTGACCGCCGGCGCATTATCCGATACGGTCGAAATACTTTTAAAACCAAAGAACCCGGTGATGCTTAAAAGGCACCTGCTGTGCACAGCCGCATTAGGAATGAGACAGTAATGCCTTATTCCCTGCGTCCTCGTGTTAGGCCAACCCCCTGCAGCCGAGCAGGTCAGACAGTCGAGTCGTCGGCTCCGGGCAGGGTCCCCAAAGAAAACCCTACATTCTTCCACTGCCTCGTGGGTCCGACTTTTGAGTAAGAAGCTAAGGAACGAACGAACAAAACACTACGTCATCCCACTGCTTTGTGAGTCAGACCTTTGAGTCAAAAGCTCAAGGTAGGGTACCTCAATTAAAATTTCTCGGCGAGTCAAAAGCTCAAGGTAGGGTACCTCAATTAAACTCCATTTCTCGGCCTGGCCAATCGGGAAGTATCACTTGGCCCGCGCAGCTCGTCATCCACCGATGTCCATCCCCAACCCCTTCCACCGCACAAGCAAACGTCGCTGGGCCATTTTACTGTCAGTCATCTGACCAAAGTGCTTTCTGCTCTTCGCTGCCTACAAACATTAAACAAAATAACATCTTTCTAAATCCAGAAGATCCTTTCTATGTAGGAAGATCGG
>NW_008753286.1:0-154 GCF_000715545.1 Opisthorchis viverrini | reverse complement strand
CACATTTCTCCCACTATGTGTCAGGTGACCGAGGAGCGTTTCCTGTATGTCGTGTCGGCTGACGCCCCAACGGACTGCAGTTCTGATGCGGAGAAGAATACGTTCTACCGAGAGATCTCCGGGCACATTCGTCAGGCAAAATGCACTGACATTG
>NW_008753285.1:0-3518 GCF_000715545.1 Opisthorchis viverrini | reverse complement strand
GGAATGATGAGTTATCTGTCTAACTGAGTTGGTCATTCAACTGACACTCAGACACTGGACTTTCTTGACTACCGTTGTACATTCCAGCACCACTTGGTTAGCACGTTGGTAAGGAGGTTCATCTTGCCGAGCAAACTTTATCTATGCTAAAGGCTTGAGGATCACCATTCCATCCTGGTCAGGAACCGTGAGTGGTGCCCGTCTCACTAGCTCCAACACCGTAGCTTGCAACATCCTGAACAGGAATTTAACCCTTTGCTATGTTAATTCTGTCTTTTGAGTGTTCAGTTACATTTCTCAACGCTATGTATATCACGTGATCTTTTGTCGGCTAGCCCTTTGTATCACAGCTCTTCNCACAGCTCTTCCGAGAGAATTCTGCTTGAAATGATGACCCTGTCTCCATTTTTCAGGATAGACCAGTCTGTCCACTAAATTGTGCGTCAACGGTCGCGCACGCCCGTTTTAGAAACCAAACTAAGTCATTGTGAATTTCGGTCCTGATTCCGCACCACGACACATGAGGAGGGATGTTTACGCGAACTCCCCGGCATTGGGGTGGGTGGGAAGAATGTTTTGTGAAAGTCCCTTCAAATCGAGACAGCTCATTGGTTAAGGCGCGAATCTGAACCCAACGCCGGCCTTTCGGCTGCTCCTGTCTTAGCCTGGCCAACCCGGTATCATTTCAGTCCTGATGCTACCTCCGAGTGGCACTCACTGGAAGAATGCTACAGCTGTACGATTATTATTGTCATTTTTCCAATCAGGGGCCAACGATTATTATTGTCATTTTCCCAATCAGGGGCCAGCAGCGGAATACCTCGTGAATACGCGTCATTCACGAGTCTTTTGTACACTGCAATACAACGGAACTTATCGGCAAGCTTCTGTATCCTCGCTGAACTGGCGCCCAAGCTGGTGAAAAAAGAAGGCCTTCGCTGCGGAATTATATATAGGAAAACACCAACTGAACAGTTACAGACTATTGGACAGGGAAGCAAAACTCATATGCATCTTGTTTATAAAAACTGTGTATCCGTCTTCTTTTCGAACAGGTCTTCCTAAACTATCCTGGATACTCACTGACTACCACTCAAACGTGAACAAATGCTACAAAGCGATTCCACAAATTCCTCAATAAATCTCACTTTTTAATAGACGTGAAGCGGACTTATGAGAAAACCACATACTACTTGCATGTCTAAGCAGTAGTATCCATCGCTATGACGACTGGTCTCGACGATTCCAGTTGATTTTTTCTTCATAGGCTTCCAGGTGTTTGATGGCACAAGCTGTCTTACTTTGATTCTGTAGAGGTCCTGTGAGAGAATCGTCGCCATTGCCAACGAATTAGCCAAGTTTGTGCTCGGGTGAGTTGCTAACTCGAATATCAGTGCAAACGTATCGCCCAACTTTAACCGAGTTCGCTCAAAAACAAGAGAGGACGCATATATTCCGCACATTCTGTAGCTTTAGTCCGCGGACACAGAAACTTCATGCTCTGTGTATGCCTCTTGGTTCTAATAAATTGGAACTGTGTCCAGGTACTCAGCTACCATCCAGGAAGATGCACAGCTGAGGTTCAACTTCTTAGTTGCTCTTTCGGGCTGCGTATCAGCCATGCAGCACAGCTGAATCACTTATTGATGGGGAATTCTACTGGGCTTGTTAGACGACTATCAGTGAGGAAACGCAAAAAGTTTTCCCAGTCTGGGGAGAACCGAATTTCCTTGCTAATTACTCATTTACCTTTTCGTCTCAATTGGGTTCACGATAATTTTGTTATACCCTTTTTCAAGACGACTTAGATCAAAAATTGTCTCAAATGTTGTTCTGACAGACTACTGAAGTTGATCCGTGTGTTGACAAACGAATTAGGGCTTGATACTCATTCTTTTTCCCGGATGTCCCCTTCCTGTCAACAATCCTGAGGGCAAAATATCACTGAAAATCCACCCGGTGCTCAGTGACAACTGCTTTGTAGTCTGATCGAAAGTTCCCTTGTTCGTATTCACGCTTCTGAAGCGTGATAAGAGTGTAGGTCTGCTGTTGTTACGCCGTGCTCTTGCTTCGTCGCCAGCGCTATGTAAGAGCAGAGACATTCTCCCTTTATTCTTGATCTTGACTTTGGCTTCGTGCCATTTTCCGCAGGTCCAGCAATCAGGAACAAGTCTTACCGTTGCTCTCCATGGAGTGACTAGTCTGTCGTTGGTGTCATCAGCAGATGGGATTCGTAGCAGCGTGTACTACAGTACTTCTTTTCGAGAAAGCGCCTAGGCGGGATGCCGAAATGTTTCCTCATTCAAAGGTCATTTTATTTTCGTCGTCGGGACTATTGATCCCGATGCATTTGGTTCTTTAACGTATTCGTCACCAATCCCACCCACTGTGCCACAATCTAGTTTCTTTCCTGATCGCCATGTTCTTCTGGTCCCTTCTAGTTCAGTGTGGACTTCCATCGTCATTCGTGAACTGTTCTAGTGTTTATTTGGTCATATTTTTACTCCACGTTCGTCTTTTCTTCAACCAGGTAGCATTTTATGAAGCTGCAGAGCGTTTTCGTCTGCTCACGTGGTTTCTTACCGTGGTTCCAGACGTCCTACCTGAAGTGAGTCTCGTTCCTCGTGATCAAGCGCACACATTACATTTGTCTGAAGATCCTTCCTGATTAATCGATATTTCATCCTGAAAGTTGAGTTAATCTGCGCTGAAAAGTCGGGCACACTGTACAGTTGTTCCACCTTCGTTTGAAACTACCACCAGTGCGCAGCTTTCGATTATCTCGAAGGTGAAGGGAATAAAGGCGCGACCGGATGACTGTAACAGCCGTTCACAATTCGCTTGTCGGCAGTGTGATATGATGGGTTGGCACCCGTCTGCAGATAGCCTTGTCACATCGGACCATGCTGAGGGATTGCTGCGTACAGCAGTTTGTGCTGTGTTGCAGGTACAGCAAACCAGGCTCCATCAGCCCAGTGTACACCCCAGGGAATAAAACTGTAAAGTGTGCAGGAGGAGACCCTGCTGAGCCATCAGTGTGCTCTCCTGTCGACCCATAGTTATCCACTCAAAGATGCTGGTGATGGGCGAGGTGACCCAAGTGGCTAGAGCGCGAATTTACTGACCTGAAGGTCCGTGGTTCGAACCCGACTTCCCCTGTCTAGGCTTGGGCAACCTGGCATTATCTCAGCCCTCGTGCAACCTTCGGGTGGCATGGCAGTTAGGCACCGGAAGGGTGCTACATCTGAACAGCTGAACGGTGATGTGATGAGATTTGCTAATATTCAACAGCGACTTCGTCCTGTGAGTGAAGTTAATGTATTCTGAAAATCCGAGAAACACTGTACATCTGTTTCATCCATATTTAACATCATCAACTATATGCGTCTCACGAAACTCAGAGTTTCGAATTCGCGACCTTCCAGTCAGTGGTTAAACACGTAATCGTTTGACCATGAGCAGCTGATCAGCAGTATGATTAGCTCTCGTGTGGACTACCGAATATATGAAGTGTGTGC
>NW_008753284.1:0-3519 GCF_000715545.1 Opisthorchis viverrini | reverse complement strand
TAGCATGGCAGCTAGGCATCGAAAGGGTGAACGACAGGTGTAATGTTTCTCTTATTGGTGTTACTGCATAATTAGACTCTTGCGCTACTCTGTTACGTTCGTTTGTCCGGCGATAGGTCCCAACCCTTGGGTATGACTGTCATCGCAGGTTCAGTCTCACGTAATTTATCCCTATTCACTTTCGTATGTTTTGTTCGCCTCCACAGTTAGATCATCCAAGGTGGTGTCGTTTAGACTAATTTTTCTATCGCCTGTGTCGATATTTCTAAGCTGGAACTGTCTTGCTAACTGGAAGGCAGTAGCCTGAGTTGATCCTTCTTTGACATGACTTACGCCCTTACTTTCCCCACGCTTTTGTTTGATTCTTCACGCCCACATCCCCACGAGGTAACCCATTTTCACTGAAGAGTTCGTTCTGTAACTGGAGCCGATCTATGCTAGAAAACCGAGAAGCTCTGTACACCTGTTTCATCCTCACTGCCAGTGCATTACTCACGAGATTCCGGAGAGTCTCGAACCCGCGACCATCCTTCTAGTAGTTTGAACATTTGAACATTCGGCCACAAGTGATTACTCAACATTGTGGTCAACTTGCACTTAGACAGGACATATCGCCACTCGTCCTTCAATCACGGAATCCACATCAATTAGTCGCGTGTTGGCGACGATCGCTCAATTGGCCCATTAGACAATATACACCGCTATTGGAAATCCATATTCACCCACACTAGCATCCTGTTTGTTAGACTCTCACAGTCCCACTTTTTTATATGCTTGCTGTGGTACGTCTCGGTGAGGAACGAATTTTACGGGGTTGTCGGTTTCGCTCAGCATATCTGTTCGGGAGATATAGGATAGTTTTGCCGGCAGGCACTTTTAGGGCCCCCTGAGGAATGTGTCGCTCAGGTCCCGAGATATGGAACCGAACAGCAATAGGCGCTAGTCCTCACTTGGCGC
The DNA here is from genome assembly GCF_000715545.1 of Opisthorchis viverrini. Taxonomy (NCBI): domain Eukaryota; kingdom Metazoa; phylum Platyhelminthes; class Trematoda; order Opisthorchiida; family Opisthorchiidae; genus Opisthorchis; species Opisthorchis viverrini. The sequence continues at coordinate 2,562 of NW_008753284.1, read as the reverse complement.
AGTAGTACCAAATCTAATGGACCCTACTCTATAGTACCGTTGAGCAAAATCACACTACAATTATTTATTTTTGTGCTTTGTCCTCTCACTCAATCTCCAACCAGGCGCAGTGAGGATCACGCGGTCCCCATCCTGGAAGGCTACTAGGCTACAGAAAGATGAACTAGGATACCGTATAAAACTCTCCATGTTTGGTGTTGTAAAACTAATGCGACCGTTTCCATTTCCAGCGCTGTCGCTGTCACGCGAAAGGATTGGCCGATTTCTGTTTTGTCGGATCAAGTAGTCTCATTGCCACTGTGGGTGCGGGTACGGGACCTGCAGGGCCTTCACTTCCAGGTGGTCTCCATGTGACCGGACACGTCAGTTCCGGTGAGCAGCCAGGCCCCGGTGGACTTTCCCCGGTTTTCAGCGCAGATCAAGATGGAGCGAATCTCGCACTTTGGGATGCTTTGTTGCCTCCGCATCGAAGCTGCGTCATTCGTGAGTACTTCTCCCAGATCGGATTCAATTTTATCGTTTGGTTAAAACAAATGCTTCCATAGCGTATGGCGCTTGTTAAAATGTCTGGATCCGCTTGTTCAGCGGAAGGCGTATTTTTGAGAAATACACTCATTTGCAAATCAATTTGGTTTTCACGATAGACTCAACTGCATATCTCGTTCGTGATATTCTACAACCGAATGTGCTGCACACAGGCCGCCTCGTGATTCAGTGGGCACGATATTCGAGGTATCGCAGTATATTTTCATAATGGAAACTACTCACAAGATTGCTGAAAACTCTTCGACAGCCCCCGGTCTATGTGCAGCACATTCAGTCGTAGAATACCATAAATGAGAGATTCAGATGAGTCTCTTGTGAAAACCAAATTGATTTGCAAATGAGTGTATTTCTCGAAAGCAGTCCAATTTGGGTTGAAGTAGAAGATACGGTTGACGGAAACTCGGGGACTGCGCCTACCTGATGAGCTCGAAACAGAAGGACGAAACCGGTCGTGGGCTGTCGAAGCGTTTTCAGCAACCCTGTGAGTTATCATTCAGCTAAATTTGTACTTGTTAGGGCACATTCAGGCGACTTTCAGTATACATTAATTGCCAGGAAGCAGATGGTTTGGTGGTTACTGAAATATCAAGTCCAGGTGCATAGGACAAACGAAAAGCTACATCTGGAATCGTGCCACCGACTTCAAGCTTCGTTGGATTGATGTTCCAACGGACCGACTACCGAAAACGCTTGTGCACTCGAACCTCCGCTTAGTGGATTACCACCTGATATCCATCAGCGCCGTTGACGTGGGTTTTCAAAGTGGATTAGGCGTTGGTACCATTCAGATATGCAAAAGGGCTTTGCTATGAACCACCCGAAACCAGAAGACCTGGTAGATCCCGAAACGAGAAGTCCAACTGAAATTCGGATGAGAGGAAAGACGATTCAGTTCAACTTGTCACTTACAAGCTATGTACCAAGCATACGTCGGTTCTAGCTGCTTAGGCTTTGTTCACCGAAACAAAGATATAACCAGGCTTTGAAGACGGCAGCTCAAGTAATTTAGTTGTCTGATGAAGCGAAAAATTAGGCAGCCACATATACACGGTTGTTTTGTTTCAGGAGCACCGTTGAGCCATGTCTGTCGGCCGGGCTCTCCATCCATAGGGATAGCAATTTTCGACTCGACTGAGTCTAGCGACCTAAAAAAGCTCTCAAATCAGAATGTCCGCCTCTCCGATTTTCCAGTCAGCTGAGTAAAAAAAGAGCTGTGTAAGGTGAACATTGACGATGAATCGTACTATTTGTAGCTTTGAGGCGCTTAGCGATGGTTGATCAGGTGCCTGTTGATCTGCTCACCTTCCCTAACATTTGACTTGCAAACGTTTCGTCATCATTCACTCAACTACACATTTGCAAACCGATAGCCAACCTCAGCGATTGGACCAGCGCCCACCTAAACCATCGACCAATACACTCGTCTGCATAGCAATTCGGTTTCGACTCACCTGGAACCTGACCGAATGTTTTGCTCTTATTCGAAACCAAATTGGGATGCAGATGAGTGTATTCATCGAATTTCGTACAATTTGGGTTCAAGTAGACCAAGGGGACTGTGTCCAAGCGACGAGCCCCATAAAAAGGCGAAACCGCTCCTGGGTTGTTACGCCTGAACAACCGGACATGTGTTAAGCACATGCCCTAACCAGCGCGAGTCGCTTGTTCAACGCGGGCGACTCCTTTCCTTCTGAAGCCACCTCCTGACCCATTTCAGCATTAGTGATCCGCTGTTCTCGCCACATCCGGTTGATGCTTCGAAGACACGATGGTCAAACATCAAGTTTTTTGCGTAGCCCTCTGTGCGTAGACACTACGCTTCTCATTCATAAACCAACATGGATCGCACTCTCGTGGTATACACTCTACTCTAGACTGACGTTACGCCGGTACCATAGCTGGCCACAGGTCCCCTGGTCTTCCCGATTGATGTCATTTCCAACCATTCTATCCAGGTCATGTTGATGGGCTGTACTGTAAACATGAGATTTAGTTTTAATCCGACCTGGTCACGTG
>NW_008753283.1:2212-3537 GCF_000715545.1 Opisthorchis viverrini | reverse complement strand
ATTTCTCTATACGGCCAACTCACACTGTCTGACGTGCTGCGTCAGTGACTATTTTCCGCTTTTGCTGATTGTGTCATTGTTGATTAACCAGTTCCTGTCAGTCTTCAATACATCATCTGCTGCCGACGTCTGTCTGCTCCTGCTGTCTACTGGCTACGAATTGCGCATAATCTAATAGCCGCAATCGTCCTTTGAGATCCATAACCACCCGGATCTCACACAGGTACCATAAAAATCCCCATCTCATTCTATCATCAGTGCCAATCTAGGCAGAAGTGCAGATGTCAGGGGGAACTTCATTTTTGGCGTAGACAGATTCGACAAGTATCTAGAAGTTTCTTGCGGTCGTCACTTTATTCATCCCAACACACCCCGCTACACTCATAATAGTGTGAGCTTTCAGAATATGAAACTGAATCTTGGAATTAACCAAAAATCTTCAACTGCGAGGTTCGTCTCTCTAACCTGATTCATTAGCCCAGGCACACTGACAGCCGCCGCCATTTTAATGCGATTGTCGAGATGGTTATGTTATGTTCGTGGAACATCTTAATGTATACGACCGATTCGCTGAACCACTTGCACCCATCCAGTTGTTGACTGATTCACCTGCTTGAGCGCAATTGAGTTCCGGTTCCGGTAATTATTCAGTCGGAAGGAGGAAAGTACCTGCATTCCTAATTTGTCTTCCGTAAAGAATCTTGCCAAATTTCTTTAACAGACATTGATCATCCACAATACGTTGCCATGGATCACTGTTCATTGATAAGAATGAAGCTCTGCTCTCTCTCTGTTTGTCTGTTTTACCTTAAGTTCTTTGCATAGATTCAACTGATCCCCGGTCTCAACATGATTTCAGGGATGTTGTGATTGTCGTCAACACTAGCTTCAGTCTGTCATGATTGCTGTTGGTTTGCGCTTCAGCAAGAAACTCTTTTCCCGTATTTTTGGCGACCCCGGTCCTTTGTTGGAAACCTGACTTCATAATGTCTCGTTCGCTAATTTGAGACGCCTATGGCGTCAGAATGGTGTGGCTGAGCTTCAAGGTACGTGTGTATCAAGCCACAGTGCGGACTGTTATGTTGTATGGCTGTGAGACCTGGCCTGTCCGATCAGCGGAACTGAGACGTCTTCAGGTGTTCGACAGTAGTTGTCTGAGAACCATAGTTCGTGTGGGTCGGTGTCGGTTTATCCGTAACGAGTTTTCGGTTGTGCAACGGGTACATCCATTGATGAATGTGTCTAGCACCAGAAGCTGCGTTGGTCAGGCCGTGTATAGTGAATGCCGAAACATGGTTTGCCGAAGAGAGTGCTGTATTCCGTGC
>NW_008753283.1:0-1141 GCF_000715545.1 Opisthorchis viverrini | reverse complement strand
CCATATTAAAAGTGATTAGAGGCTTTGACTTTCACAGATAAATGTCGCTTTAAAATGTCTAATGTCGCCTTTTGGAAGGATTTTACTCAGTCAGTTGCAGAAAGAATTTCTAGGTTAGAAAAATCGCTTCTTCTAGTGAGGCTATTTCATGTCGGTACTTTTGAATGGGAGTATCGACAAGATGTAGCATTGCGATTACCCCAATTTTACAGGCTCTCTATGGAATTGCAAAGATCCCGAGATCAGGATTCTTGATAAAACCAAACAAGCGAGATAAAGAGACGGCTAAATTTTGGAAAATATTTGATTCCGTTGATTCCGCCTGCCAGTCAGTGTACGAAGTTAGACTCATCTTCAGTTTTGCTGTCTTAAGATGGAACAAACTGAGTTTGCCTTTAACCCAAATCCTGACCCACTCGTCCCTGCACTGACGATGTCACCTCGCTTTGTGACGAAACGTTTGCAATCCAACTCCCAAGCTCGGCGAACAGACCAACAACCAAACAGCACACCCGAGCTACCTACATTCCACAACATTGCTAATACGAACCTAGCCAGACCTCAGTTACGGCAGTCAGTTGCTTCGTTCTCATTCAGTTCTGTTCGCAACGAAAACAGTTATCCGGTCTCTTGTGATCTGTTAAAGGTTTAACCTGAGCTAAATGGCCAAGTGAGCTGTGTATGTTCGGTTGCGTGAGTATGTTGAGCTATCCTGATGCCATCAGTGGTTAACTTATGGTCTGGTCACACCTTCATCCCAGAAGATGTGATTTGAATGCACTGGACAACACGGAGTGTGTCGGACAGTGAGAAAAAGCAAGTGATTGTGTTTATACAAGAAAATACACTCAACGCAGATCAGTTTTGGTTACCTTTTTTCTAGGTCTGTGGTGTAATACAGGTATATTTTATTGACGTAATATTGTCTGATTTAGTTCAGCCGCGTCGGTGGACCCCTTAGACCTTTGATCGGTGAGTTTGCGGCGACAGACCAAGTGTTCTAAAGATTCTGGACCACAAAATGGTCCGCTTGTTCGCTGTGCTCGGCTATGTCGTTGCAACACCTGGATATATTGCGCAACGAGAATTGTGACCTTGAATTCAGTTTGCTTGCTAGCATGATGATGATGATGATGATGAT
>NW_008753282.1:0-3551 GCF_000715545.1 Opisthorchis viverrini | reverse complement strand
CTTACAGCTGACAATGATGATGATGACACTCTGGGTGGATACCCGGCAGATAGTCGCGAGATATCGCGAAACATATCCGGTAGGATGGAAACAACTAGGAAAACTATAGACTTATCTGTCCAATTTCTAGTTTTTGCAAAATCTTCGAGAGGCTTGTCAGGCCCACGCCATTATGGCATTTTGACGGCGTTTCAATCTTCTTTTCGGTGCAACGCGAGTTGAAGCAAGGAGGACACTGCATTAATAAGCTTATTGCAACCAGAGAGAGGTAGACTGCTGCGTTAGATGGTGGTACTCGCCCCAACGTTGTCTTTGTGGATTATTCCTAGTAAAAGCTGTAGCGTTATGGGGTTGCTGGTAATCTGATGGATTGAGTTCTCAATTTCCTGACGGATCACCTTTTGTTCGTTAAGGTAAACTAATTTCTGCCCCTTCTCGTTGCTACGGGAAGCACTGTGCCTCAGAGCTCCGTACTATGATGTAACCCATCCATGATTTCGATCACTGCCGTTACAGGGCTGTCTAGTATGGAATGTTTGTTATATGCCAATGACCTCAGGCTTTTGGTGAGTGTTACTTTGTTGCAACTGGCGATTACTTGTCTAAACCGCCAGAAAAGTGGGAACTGCCAGTTCTTTTACGAAAAGAGAACCTTACTGCGGTGCGATGGTTTGTGCACTTCCAGATCCCATTAGGAGTGTATGTGTAGCACTCACAGAGCCTCTCATACAAAGTTGGTCAGTGGGTGGAAGTCTGGATAACATAGTCTCCTAGTCTTCCAGGTTTGGGGTTGGCACGTTTGTTGACTTTCTCACTAAAAGTGTGGGCTGATCTGGCATTATTGCGCTACTCACTGTTGCCTTGAGGTTGGGTACCCTAATGTTCCTACTATTCAGATGTGGGCGCCATGGCAGTATCCCAGCTTATGCACAACCATGAATTGCACATCTATAAATAAACTCATGCCAAATCAGCCCTTACGTAGTTTCATCAACCGACTCGCCTCACTGCATACAACACGGTGGGTAAGCGAAAACAGGCTAACTCTCCTTTGCTTATCTTCCACATATTCGCCCCTCTGACCCTCAAATCATTGCGAGTGACATCTTCCTTGGTGCGTTCTTAAGGACTGGCAGATCTGTTCACCGCCCATTGCCGTCAGCTGTAGTATGTAATTTTGACGCCCACAGACACCGAGAAATCAATCCACAACTCCCGACGGTCAGCTCGTCCTCTAGCTCGTCCCCATCCCGGAAGGCAAGTAGCGCCGACAGCACCCGAACTTTTCGTATTCTCCTTCATTCATACCACCCTGCCAGGTCGAGGGTTGGCCACTTCTCTGCTTCCGCTACTCTGATTTGGGTACGGAAAACAGTACTCTCTTCGGCAAACGATGGTTCGGCATATGCAATACATGTCACAACTAACGCAGCTTCTGATGCTAAACACATTGTTTAATGGAAGTACCCGTTGCACAACCGAAAACTTACTTTCTAATTGCCTCGTTACGGATTCTCGGACACGAACCCACACGAACCATGTTTTCGAGACAACGGTTGTCGAACACGGGAAGACGCTTGAGTTCCGCTGCGGGAACAGACCAATTCTCACAGCTATACAATACAACAGCCTGTCTGTTCATTGTTTTCGTTTATGTACCAACAGCGTGTATCTGTCGCACACTCAAAGGCAACTTTTACAACGCTTTAATTGCTGCCTTGAGCACGGCCAAGGATCAATTGCGTGGGTGTCTAGTACTGGCACCGAGAGGCACTGATAACGGCGAGCACCCCACACTTTTTCTGTAGCAGTGATTTCCGAAACAACCGAATCCGTTTGGCTACATGGTACCTCCCCCCCGCATGCTAGTTAGCTTGCAACACAGACCACACTGCCATCAGCTGTAGGTGGCGTACATCAGTCACTGATTACCACTTGTTCAAGATTCGAATTTAGCGCCTGTGTGCTGTTGTCTCTCGTTGCGGTGCTCAGTATGCACACACCTCGCCTGGCATTTGGCAAGTTCTCAGGCCCTGATTTGAAGGAAGTTTACCACTGAAGCCCATTTGGGACAACGTGTCTTCTGAGTGCTAGTGCGTTTCCTCAAATGTCATTGAGCTGCTAGTCCTGATGAGCTCCCACTCGCTGTGTTTCAAGATGGGAGTGAAGTTGATTGGTGTTTGTCAAACTCATTTCCCTCAATCTGGGCCAAAGACACCGCCTCAGCCGAATGGGTTAAGTCGATATTGGTGGCCATTTTCAAAAATGGCACTGGCGGTGGGTGTGACTATTGCAGACAAACCAGCTGGACTCCCATTGTAACCACACTCTGCACCGCTTATCTTATGTCGTCTTACGAAGGCGCGCGAAGAGTGGACCGGAGTACAGCAAGCAGATTCCTACCGGGAAAGGGTTGTGTCGATTTCATCTTCATGCTCCGTCAGGTTGTAGAGCAACGACATTCGTGTAGGCCCCTACAATTTTACTATTCCTTGACTGCAAGTGTGCGTCCGATTCTGTCAGCCAGTTAGTTCTATTCAACAGGCTTGCGCAATAGCATATGCTCCAGAATTCATCATCGACAACATACCATCACTGTTTAATGCTGTTGCTTCGCTACCGTAAAATCCTTCACTGTTGTGATGCTCTGCTGCCCCAGAAGTTCGTGAATATCATGCGCTGCTTGCATTTATATACTTGTGGGTTTTTGAGATTGTATAGGGAGACTCCAAAAGCTTTGCTACAAGCGGTGGTCCGACGGCGATGTACACTTCCCAATTAAGGTTTCGTCATTGATGAACTGAGGCGAACTCCGGTAGGTCTTGAAAACTCCGAAGTTCAGATCATTCCGAACGAGGGCCTCATTTACCTGGAATGTTTAGGTGCACACTTTTTTCTTATTTCCGGAGACTTTTGGACGCTGTATTTGATGTTCGTCCTCCAGGATAGGGTCCGCGTGACCCCTGTGCTCAGCTAAAGGCGCTAAACGGGATAGCGGTTGACTCATTTCCGTGGCACCCGTGTTGTCAGTTTCTATTCAGATTGTCTGACTAAGTGTTAGGGATTTAGTCCCTTTGGACACTTATTGCAGCCTACCCACTAGTCCTTATCCCCCTTTCTTTTAATTGTATGGCTTCATTGAAATAGATTGGCATGATGATTCGGTAGTTAAGCGTAAGTGTTCTTTGGTGTTTGTGCGATTGGTTATGGTGATGAGGTACCATTTATCCGGAAGTCGATAGCACTTACTCGGTCGTAGTAAGACCCATGAATACCGGAAGGATGTACTAGATTCCGAGTTACTTGACTCGTATGACACTTCTTCTAGCGTTTGTTGAGTGCAAAAGCTGCCACCTTGACGTGGTGGTCGGGCTTGAGTGCTGCAATGATCCCGCGGGCTACACTGGCTGGAAATTCGTTCCACAAGGTACAACCATGCCAAGAAGGCCAAAGGGGAGCAGCCAGACCAAGAGCAGCAAGACCCCGCACTACGATCAATCGTGGTGCGGGGCGGTCTGGGGGAAAAGTCATACTGTCCTCTGCGACAGGAG
>NW_008753281.1:3051-3552 GCF_000715545.1 Opisthorchis viverrini | reverse complement strand
CCTCCAATCCGTTATACTGTATTGAAGTCCATGTTATATCTAGCGTGGTGACCCCGATTGAGCGCAAGGACGAGACTGAATGGCGTAGAATGAATGGTGCTTTATTTGTCCAAAAATAGAGTTACGTAGGCTGAACATGAAGGCAAAAGCAAGGTTAATACGCCGCGACAATCTGATCACAAGGGATAGCCATGTCATTCAACTGGGCCGTTGAATTGTGTGGAGAGTGGTTACCTGGACACAGACTGAATGAATGTTGATTGTAAAAATATACAAAGGGTCAATGGGATATGTAACCAGACCCTTCGCCTTCTTCAAATGTAAGGTCGCATACGTTGGTGGAGCCTAGCTAAATCAGAAATGCCGGGGTCATACGTATTTGGATGTGCAGGTGCATCGCCCTGGCATGTGGGAGTGCGACTGAAGTATGGGCAGTATCGTCTACAACGTTATTGAGCGCAAACGGCTGCAAGCCAGAGAGGGGGGTTGTATGAACGCCAT
>NW_008753281.1:0-429 GCF_000715545.1 Opisthorchis viverrini | reverse complement strand
CCCCTTGCCAACTTACAGGACAACGTTGCTGGACATTTTAACTGTCAGTCTTTCATTGGCGTATTTTATCCAACCAGGCGCTCGTTATCAACCATTAGAACAACTGATGAATCCGCGAGATCCATCTCACATAGGAGCCCTCATCTTCCGTGCTTTATGGTAAACTGGCAGTCAGAAGTCCTCCAATCCGTTTGTATGTATTGAAGTCCATGTTATATCTAGCTAATTGTTACCTGATCAACGAAGTGTCTTTCGTTGGTGATGACCAAATCCAGGATATTAGGTGGTCGTTGGTGATGACCAAATCCAGGAGAGATATTAGGTGGCCTGCTCGGTTTCTGGTTGGTGCAGCGACATGTTGCGTCCAGGCGCTCCGTCGACCGACTTCAAAGTCAATGCTATGATGGCATGGCACTGTCATACTCAGTG
>NW_008753280.1:0-3554 GCF_000715545.1 Opisthorchis viverrini | reverse complement strand
AACCGTTCACTTTGTAGAACCTTCTTGTACCGCACAAGACGAACCACGAGTGGTTCACTGGAGACTTAGTGATGAAGCATGCAGATTGTTGCCACCAAATTCAGTGCCGCAGGTAACTGCCATCTCGTTGGACAGGGGACGCAGTCATCCGTATGCGAGCACAGGTCGGGTGGCACAGGAAAGAAGACCGGGGCGTGGCAAATACACAGTTAGACGATCAGAAAACGAGTGTTCAATCGTGCTGCAGACTTCGATCGAAGAATATGTACGGCTCCAAATGTTGTGATTAATTGCTAATAACCGTTAGTCAAAAAGGGTGATTTTTGTGCCCAGATCAGTGTGGCCCAATAAGAGGGAACAGCGACTTTTGAAGTGACTATGCATCAATACACGACTTGTAAGGTGAGAAAACTGAACTGAAATCGGCCCAAATGATGGCACCATGCCGCTGTGACATTCGTTCTTAAATTCGAAAGCCGCTGGGTCCATATTGATAAGCCGGTTACCCAGTACCATGGAGAAAGCCATTTACGCTAGAAAAAGAACGCAGGGTTTAGAGCTCGCATGTGGAAAGAAAATCACTTCACCGTTCTGCTCTTCCAGTGAAGCACACTTGCTTCGTCATATGATCCATTCAACTTCCCCTGTTTTGGCTTGGGTAACCTGGCAATATCCCAGCCCCCATGCTTCCTCCGGGTGTCATGGAGGCTAGGCAATGAGATGGTGTTACAGCTGAACTTTTTTATGGCCCATGGGTGAGCACTGCGCTTCTGCTAGCAGGCTCATTACGCGACCGCTGCAGCATGCGGAAATGTTTGCCGTCATTCCAGATTTCCATCGCTTGTTCCTGCTGTGGCCCGTAAATTTCGGACTACAGATTTTTTTTCTGAAGACCACCAACGTACCGTCGAGTATACTTTGTTGTACATGCAGGCAGACGGAACATTGGATCTGTCTTTTTCTGGGTTTGAGGGTGTGGTTTGAGGTGATTATGCTGGTGATGTCTTATTGAAATGCGTCAGCTGAAATCGTTGACCGAGCCGTGGTATAGACGTTTTTCAGTTTTTATATTGGTACCGTCATATTCCGTAGTAGAGCTCAAGGGAGAAAGTATGGGACTCGGATACACATTTAGGCATCCATAGGAGGCCCACCACCTCAAGTTTTAACTCCTAAATGAATGTTTAATTCCCCTCGCACGCCACATATATAATAATCCTTCACAGGGAGTTATGTACATTTCCAGCAGTGAACAGAAAATTCGCCATAAGGTTTGGCGCGCACTCAACATTTTATAAGGTATATTAATAGAAAGCTGACATTAGGCTTCTTATGGCTCATTGTTTTTTTGCCTGGTGCAGTCCTATGTCCGGAATGAAGTATCGCAACGACTAATGAACGTCTCGGGCACGTAATTGCACAGAAGACGGAACCGCTTGCCAGCCGATTACCAAGGCGAGCTCTGATTTGCCGAAAATTTGCACCAAAACGTTGAACACGTTTTTGTGTTCTGCCGGTGCCAGAGACCGAGGGCGTTTTCGGACCCTTTCCGAATTTAAAGAATGTTGTCGCTGCATGCGCACCAAACGTGAAACGATATATACGGCTTTTGACTTTCTTTGCCATGTAATGGACCCCGTGTACCCTTTAGTTTGTATTTACCTAAAGACTCAAGCATTTCCTGATCCGCGCGCATGGTGAAACACAATTTCTGTCTGGAGCTGAACGCATTNCATGGTGAAACACAATTTCTGTCTGGAGCTGAACGCATTGAGCGACCGCACTTACGTCCGTTTTTTCGACAGCTTATAACCCGACGTACTGATAATCCTGTTTATGAGTGTAATTTACAAAAATGTGGCGTTACTTACTCAGAGTCCTGGACTTTCGACGCACTTATTCTGGTCCAACCAATTTGAAAGCGTGATCAGATGCTTTGCGCCTTTTTGTTGTCAAGACAATGGACATAACATACTTCAGTGCCATAAGCCAGTAACCCTTGGATTATTGAAACGTCAGGGGATTACCACTTTAGCGGAGATAGCCGTCTGTGCCGTTTGTCGCCAAAACGGTTAACTATTTGGCCTTTATATATATCGAACAGTGGTCGTTGCACAATATACCCTCTCTCATCCACTTGGTTGCTAGCGTTGATCGGTATGATCCCCTGGCCGCAGTTTCACATCATTTCGGATCCTACTTGTACTCCACACTGATACTTAGCTGTCAGATACTCGTTTCTCCGAAACATTTGCGGATTGAACACGAAATCTTGCGTGAAAATGTTTTAGTCCTATGTATGCCAGAAATGTGAAACCAGCATAAACTGTCCTAGTTCATTTGAATTTGTAAATTTTTGTTAATTTTCGGCGTGCAGTCAGTTTGAAGGTGGCAGTCCAATTGGTTTAGGTGCGATTACATATCATGCGGCGCCGTCCTCATTTTGACTGACTGAAACCTGAATGTTGGTATTATTCCAAATGGGGGGTCAGGCGTAATTGAGCTCTCTGACTGATCCCTTTGCATGCAGCGATGGGTTATCTTGAGATGTGGCGTAGCAAATATTCACATTATGCGATATAATTTATGCACCACGCAATAACCCGTCCTCCAACTTGAACATAACTATCATCATCATCGACAGCATGACCGTGTTCAACACCGACTTATCGCTGCAGTACAATCATGATCTATTTGAAAGCCTCATTGTGAAGAAGAGAGTAAAGGTGGACAGGTAAGGGACGTTGTGCTAGCTAACTACAATTATTACTATGTGCCGATACTTACAGACATCCACTCAGGCGATCTGGATAGAAACTGGAAACAAGAACGCCACTGACATCGCTTGGCAGCCATATCTTGTAGTGTCTCTAACAAGGCACAGTGAGGATCACGCGGCCTCCATCCTGGAAGACGAGTAGCACCGACAGCACCCAAGCGTCTCGTGATCTCCTTCATAATTCTCTGCCAAGTCAAGGGTTGGCCACCTCTCTGTTTGCGCCACCCTGAGTTGAGCATGGAAAACAGCACCCTATTCGGTAAACGATGGTTCGGCATACGCGACACATGTACCAACCAACGAAGCTTCTGATGCGGGACACATTCTTTAGTATAAGCACCCGTTGCAAAACCGAAAACGCGCTTTCTAACTGCCTCATTACGGATTCGCTGACACCAACCCACACCAGCTATAGTTCTGGGACAAAGATTGTCGAATACCTGAAGATATCTCAGTTCCGCTGCTCGAATAGGCCAAGTCTCACAGCCATACAACACAATGGTCCGTAATGTAGCTTGATACACATGTCCCTTGAGATTCAGGGATAAACCACTTTGACGTCATAGGCGTCTCAAGTTCGCAAGCGCGGCACAAACCTTGCAGATTCATGCATTGACTTTGTCTGTCACACTACAATCAGTACTAATGCAACATCCGAGATACGTAAAACGCGCCATATCTCCTAATACCTCACCCTAGATTGTGAGTGGCATGTGCAGTGACTGCACGTCCACGATCTTTCACTGTGTAGGTGCGAAGTGCATACCAAAGGACG
>NW_008753279.1:0-3556 GCF_000715545.1 Opisthorchis viverrini | reverse complement strand
GATCATTCGCTTCATCTGCGTTGATCGTGCGTTGATCCTCACTGCGCCCGAACGCACGGGTTTCCTGTATACAGCCCCATTGTGTTCAGTGTCGATGGATAAAATTGTACCGAAATTCCTGCGGAATCATATCTCCAAACAGTAGAAATTTTACACAGAATTGTAGCATTCGGTGTTTCGGACTTAAAACCCCTATTCACCATAAGCGCTCACATATGTGTTCAAACGTCGCGAATTTCGAGGTTTTAATGCCAGAACATGGCGATAACCAAAGGGTGAGCAGATAAGCATTCCTGTTCGACGAGGTGGTACGTGAACTGTATTTGTCCGTTGGGAATTATCTCGGTTTCCATGGGCTATCTGTCCTATCCAACTCGACGACCGAGCCTGCTTTCGCAGCAACTGACTATCTGCTCCGACAGGTGCTACTCATTCGCGGGACTCCTTGATACCTGTTTCCTCTACCTAGCGCCATGATAACAAATACTGGTCTATTGAAAGTTATCTTCTACCATGAGTGGAGCCAGGTTATGCTGCCAGGCCGAAGGGTAATTCAACAGTGTTTCGTCCTTATTAGATTCATCAGCAATGAAAGGATTGGAACCAGCTTCCTTCTGGCTAGCCGTTGAACACTCAACTGTTCAGCATCAGCGACAGTGTTGACCATGATGGCGATGATGATGTTTACGGGCGTCTTCTGTCAGTGCAATAATTTAGGACTACGAAATGAACCCATGGCTAAACCAGTCAAGAAGCTCGGAATCGGTCGTGAATAAGCCGATAGAAAGGCGAGATTCAAAAAGCCGGATGATGATGAATGTATAATCAGTTAACACCGGGACATATCAAGTGAATGTGGTTGTGAGCTAGGTAAAACAATAATGTGGCTTTTCGAATGGAGGTTAAGTGAAGCAGATGTGCTTGTCTATTCTGTGGGCGGCTTTTTAGTTGAAAGGCTGGGCGTTCACAACAATTGGTTCAATAAATCAGTACAGACAGGCATCGTGAGCAACGTTATGTCGAGTGCCATGATTCATGCAACTATGATATTACTTTGCACACGAAGCTATGAAGAAGCAAGTTTGAAATAGTCGGAAGTAGAACGTAAATTCCGGAGTTCCTGGTGACATGAGACCACGATGTTTGGATTATAACATAGAACACACTGTGCTCCAGGGTCAACGGGCCGTAACTTCACGTAGCAACTTTTGTCTAGTTTATATGCGACAGTACACAGCGTCGCATCTTGTTTAAAAGATACAAAAACCTTGTTTGTGCTAATTGGAATATTGAAATATTTCAGTTCATTAAAAAATTCAGAAGCCTAGGGGCAGCTAATTAGTCAAGACGGTGAACCTAGTATTCCCGACAAATTCGTACCTCACAGAGAAGCTCATTATGTTGCGAAGCTCGAAGTCGATTGAGGAACGCATTCTTCAGTGGAGGAACTTGCCCCTTGATGAAGCAAGTCTTCAGACGCTGTGTAGCGTAACACTGGCGAAGCCGTTCATTAATCCGTCATAATCTTTATAAGATGTGAGGCGAATCTTAGATAGAAGTCCAAAATCCTGTTGCATGCTTCATCGGTGGCGTTCAGCATTACGCTCGAGCCTCTAGTGCACAACGAAACAATACGAACGTGGATAATCACGGGTGCCGTGACATAACCCATTTCGTTTCGCACCTGATAATTTGCGCAATTCCTGGCAAAATTACTGTTTTTGTGTTGTATTTTATGGCAGTAAAGCCTACGTGTTGCTCTGCAATCCCAATGACCAACAGCATGAAAAGTACCGTCGGGTGACCAAGATATTGTGAGTCACAGTCATTGGGACGTTCTTCGGAAAATTCGGCGGTAATGGATCTATTAGTACACAGTTGTTGACAGCCATATTATGACTCAGAAGATATATGCACTAATAACAGATTTTACTCTGTTTAACAGCAGTTTACATTGTCGCGTCGGACTATGTATAAAATAAATATAGTGCTGAGGTTGAGAAAGACAACATGGTTCTGGGTGAAAGTCCGGACACGGAACGTGTTTTCTCCGCAGAACAACAGTCACGCGTGTCTAGAAATTATTCTTCGACCTGAAGAGTTTCGTTGGTGCCCTGACACCGGCGGCCACGCGAGTACGACTTCGGTGACTGTGTCGTGTTTTCCAAAATATAGGAATGTTCGACCTGTTTATAATACATATATATATATATATATATATATATAATCATTCCACTTTTGCGAATATATCTACTCAGCCAACTGGGTCTTTGTTGCCTTAATGCGATAGACTGCTGTAGAAGAATTATCTTGTATTGTCCTAATAGTACACAACCTACCCATGTGGGCCTGTCTAATTTTCATTCCAACATTGGGGACAAAATTGCTTTCCTCTATACTCCAACCGGGCACAAGTACAAACCCAGACATGGGCAGTTTGGATGCCAAGGTGGAGTTCCAAGCAGGCAGTTGTCGGGTCATTCGCTGAGTTGTTTGGAAGGAAATTTGCTTCTTGAATGTTCCAGAATTCCCCCAACCCGTAATTTGAACTGGTGTAGAACCAAGGTATTCAATATGCTGGGTGGAATTATGAAGTCAACACTGCCTTGCTAGTTTCCACACAGAAATGTCCGTACAGTGTTAAGGACTTGTGAAAATTTTGAATCACGATTTTCGGGTAGGACATCTTTGAGCGACATTCCAGTAAACGGTGCAGGCGTGGTACTTGATCACAAATGGGCGAATATATGTCAGACCTCATCCCGGGGTCGTTACCAAGTTCGCAAACGTCACACCTGTTTTGATCATGGGTTTTAACAGAGCTATACAGCGAATGATTAGAGGATTCGGTCGCAAATTGAAAATTGCACATTGAGACACTGCAGTGCGACGCTCAAATTGGTATACATATAGTGTGGCGTACACCAAAATTTCGCACTACGGCCAAAAGATTCATAGTTTGGAACACGAGGAGACCACACCGCATAGCATAATAAAATGCGGCGTGATATAATAAAAAGGAAAATATGGCAACATTGGAAAATATGGCGCAGTAAAATGGAACAAAATTTATTTATTTTAGCATCATATAATATGATATGAGGTAAATGTAATATGATATGACAACAAACAGTATATTATAATATGGTGTAGAATTTCGTTGCAACGAAATTTCACGGTTTTGTTTCTTTTTTAACGTAGCATGATATAAGATCTTATGTCCAAATGGGTTACAACGAGTGTGAAAATGCTGATTACATAGCCTGCACGCACTGATTCACTAGAGCAAAACGGGACAGCAGAATACGTTGGCTGAAATTCGGGAGGGAGATGGATGCCCCCCGTATATCACATTGATTTAACGATAAAGTATCAATCGAATGAAGTTAGATTATGCAATCCTAGACGATTATTGAACGTTTGACCTTTCCACACGCCTCCAAGGAAAATGGATGAGGTCAACTATGTTTGAGCATATTGACTTTCAAGTGCGATTGATTAGCCAAATTTGTCCGTCCGCACGAATGAAACTCGTTGTGGAAACAAAAAATTGCAT
>NW_008753278.1:0-3562 GCF_000715545.1 Opisthorchis viverrini | reverse complement strand
TTGCTAAAATATCTGTTTTCGTTTTTTGTGGGTGAATCTGTAATGTACGAAAAACCTACATCTGATCCGGAGGTAGGCGGCTTCCGACCAGATATATTTTACTGTTGAGTTTCAGCGTCAAACTTCTTCCTCTCGTTGAACGCGTCAAGTAATTCTGTCTTATCGGGCCAGTGTATCAACGGAACTGCTCTTAATCAGACCTTTTATCCTCCGGCGGTGGTTGGACTCGGTGCAAATGTCTATTGCCTTGGATCTCATCTGTAGTTTGATACGAAGTTGGTGCGTACCACAGGTGGTCACTGTCCTAGTGATAGATCCCACGGCAAAGACTTTGAGAATGTGACGTTGTTCAACATTCTAGTCATGACCGTCTTTCAGGTGTTAAAATTCATGAACGAATTTTATTACAGGTCTCTACGGTGCCTGCTACTTAGGAACCTATAGATATCAGGCAGAGCTCACTTAGCTGGCAGCAAATAATAACACGATGAGATATTATTCTGCGATCTAAAAACAACCGCAGAGAGTGCCAAGCTTCCAAAGAGCATTACCGCTAATGCTACAAAGGAAATAGGTCGATATATCTTCACATTCAACTGTCTCGCATGATCTTACATAGCATGGAGCTGTATATTGCCACATTGCCAGCTATCATCATTCCACCCAGCAGTTTTTGGCATCACGGAGATGTTGTCAACAACTATAGTTCACTATGAATTTGTGAAACTGTGACCAAAATTCTCTCTCTACTCAAAGCCCATAAAACCACTGAAAACCCAGCAAGCAAGTAATATCCAAGTTCCCGAAAACCGCACAAATTTTATCGTACAGGTTGAGCACACAGGTGATTTCCATTAAAAAGCCTTCTCTTCCTTGATTCACGGCAATTTTTGAGTGAAATTCAAACAGGACAAGATTGGTTAAACCACTTGAGACCTGCATAAAATTAAAGAGGTACAGGCGGGTCCGGAGAAAAATGTGGTACTGAAAGCAGTGACATTTTGCCGAAGTAGACCCGAGGGAATAAGAACGGTGGAAGAACACATAGAGGGCTGTTGTCCGCCGGTAGTCGACATAATCATGGAGGGGAAACGGCAGGCCTCGGAATCACTTACTTGTTCATCACTGTTAATTGGTTTTGATGTATTACGTCGCGATATTTCATTACCAGTGTGGCCAGCAGCATTATGTTTCTGACTCCGACAATCCCATGCAGGTACTTATTAGGATGTGGAAACATCTAACACTACTCTGTTGTTATACTTTACCACGTAGACCACCGAATAGCCTAATAACCCACGAAGCACATGCAAGTCCATCCCTTGCGCAAGTCGTTGTGTTCCGTATTTGTTACAGAGAATCAGTTTTCTCAGAATGGTTGGTTTGATTTGCAGAATTGAGAGGCGTTCACCTCAGAGCTGTTGGTGGCTGCATTGATAGCCATTCTATAGGCTGTCCTATTGTGCAGCGGGTACCTCCATAACAAAAAAGAAGTTACAGGTTCTTAAACTTATCCGAATGCTTTCGTGATAAGAGTATTGTTCAAGACTTTGAACCATTCTATTCAGCTAACTCAAAAATGGATGGATGTATTGTAATGCACGCGTTGGCTATTCCTTCCAGAGCAACTACTTCCGTGTCAGACTGCACTCGAGCTCCACATGAATTGTTCGGAATACCATCCACAGTAGTTCATTTATTAACACATCTCTCATGGCACCTCATGATTTCAAGAAAGAGATTGTCGTCACGCACACCTGAAAGGACAATACAATCAGGATTTCAAAAGCTTTCCACTACCGAAACCGCGACAGACAAGTTTGCGCACAGTTTTGTGAGGTGAATGGGGACCCGTACACTAATTTCATGCATTACGATAGACAGATTGTCACAGTTCAGAGAATGCTTTCATTCGCCATCTCAACGCACCACGCGGGAGCAGTAAAAGTAACGGAGCAATACACCTCAACGTGACGACAACTCCAAAGTCTGTCTTCCATTCCGCCTATGGAAGATTTGCGAGCTTGTAGAAGGCTGTTTATGTGAAAATGAATGAATTGGTGTGATGGACCGAAACAGATACTAATCAAAATACTTAATACAGAGACTGCATCATTTGGAATCTGGCTATTGAACGAAAGTCTACATCAATTGTTCTAGAATATTCCATGGAAATCCGGCAATCAGGAACATTTCTGTTCCCTATATTTATGGTCTACCATACACCTTGTTGCTGACCGGTGAACAGAAACACTATACGAGCTATACTACTAAATCGTCATGCTTCTCGTCGACTGGTCTTGTTCGCGAATCAGTGATCGATTGAGAATGATACACGCACACAAGCTCCGAAAGACCATTCTGGACCTCCTCCTGTGTCAGCGCGTACTGAAGCCAAATAGATCAGTGGGCAACGTTACCAATATTCCTTACGCAGTGCTACCACCTTAGAAAACGAAGATATTCATCCTGAGCTACGTTTTTCCTTTTATAAGCACCGGTGTCCGCTCCTCGAAATTGTGAACTGCAGCTTTTACAATCAATCAGCAGTCTAGTTAACGTCCGCAAGAGTTCATTCGATGGGAATAAAGCTGCTGGCTTAGTTGATTGGATGGAACAGACAAAATATGAACCATGAGATTGTCAGACTGTGACTGGCACTCATTTGATCAATAGAAAAACTTTGGATACTATGGATTCAGAAACAAACAAACAAGTAGCCAACCAACCAAACATCCTTTTCAATAGAGCAAAATGAAATTTAACTGCCATGTTTCGACCGAGTTATGACTATTAACACGTACCTCACATCATCCAGTGCCGAATGACCCACTGTCACTTTTCACTCTGCTTATCTATTGTGAGCACTCATTCGAAAGTTATCATTATTTACAATGCAGGTTTGAGATCAGAATAAAGGTTATTGTTCCTGTGCCGTTAGACATCTGAATTTTAAATCTGCAAGCGGAATTCAGTGGCTAGCCGCAGACAAGCTGACAATGCAATTAACCATCATGTCAAGGAGCTTTCATTCATGGACTTAAGAAACTATCGTCTGTCGGAGTCGTTTCCTCTTCCATGGAACAGACCAAATGTCCGATCGCAGTTCGTCAAATTTCTCTGCTGCGCACCTAATTTTCCGGTGCTCTGGTAACCGTAGAGAATTAAATCGGCAAAACAGACCGCTGCCGTTGTGTTCCCCGAACGTTAGCGTATTTATCTTCCAAAGGCCAAAGGTCAAATCATGACCCCGCTTCATCTGTTGCCAAGCCTTTACCACAAACCGAACACCAGATAATCCGAAAGCTACGTTCCGAGTGCTTTCAATGAACTAGGATTCAAAGCTACCAATAACTAGTGAGACTCTCTTAACAACAAGATTCGGAGTAATGTCTTTGGTCTCTGAACCCGTGACGTCCACATGAGCACGTCACTGCGCTTAGCCTTATTACTAGTCCAACTCTGTGTTGACCAAGCAAAAACACCACATGAAACGGAAAATACAAACCAACCAGTAACTCTTTCGATTTTCTCATGAATCCAGTTATCGTGTCAAATTTCT
>NW_008753277.1:0-3562 GCF_000715545.1 Opisthorchis viverrini | reverse complement strand
CCCGTGCAATTCAACGAAAGTAATCAATACTGTTTCTGGCTTACTGATTGATACCGTGTCCAATCTCCCAGCAGCTACACAGATCCATTCAAGATCACAGAGCCATTGAGGCAGGATCTTCGTGGACTGAAGGTATGAGGTGTCGATTTGAAGTGAAATTCTAGGACAAAACGTCTGCGCAGATTCCTGGAGGCTATAGTATGCTGTCTGCATGTTGCTCTTTGGTCCATAAATAGAAGACAGGTGTCTACTTTTCGTCAACTTTGGGTTCCAGAAACATTGGTTCAGTCCGTACGTTCTCCCTTCATTTTGTCCACAGATATCAAAGTTCAAAAGTTCTGAAACCCAGAAGTTAATTTTTTGAAATTAAAATTTCTTACAGTATTCACTCATCATTGACCGGTTTCTTTCTGTCAATGAAAACTTTTAGCAAAATCCTTTACCAATGTCTAGGTTGGTAACAAAAGTAAGTGGAATCTTCAGAAACACGGGTGAGGTTTCAAATGCGCTGCAGTTCATATCCAGCTGACCGTGCTGAGGCTGAAACCTTGGAAATGTGGCCGTCGAAAATGTCAACTTTCATTGGTCCATCGAAACTTGAGTACATTCGTGTCGACGTAACACGCTACTCACAAGGTTACTGACAGCCCAAGGCTGGTTTTGCCCTTTTTGAAGCTCACCAGGTGGGCGCTGGTCCCTGAGGAAGAATATCATAGACGGGAGATTCAGTTGGGTTTCAGCTGAGTCTCCTGTCAAAACCAACTTTGTTTGCAATTTTCGTGCAATTTGGGTTCAATTAGAACATAAGGTTGACGGAGACTCGGGGACTGCGTTTACCCGATGAGCCCCAACAAGGGCGAAGCCGGTCGTGGGCTGTCGAAGAATTATCAGTAACCTTATGAGTAGTGTAGTACGTCTATACGGAATCCTTGCTGACAAAAATCAGAACGTCACTTGAGAAGACGACCACTAGATATCACCTGATACGGCTTTCATTATTGTGACATCCTGACGTACTAGAAGACGCTTAGTCGGCAGCGGACGCAGTATTTGTGGCTAAGTATGTGCCTGACACCCTCATTCACGTAGTAATTACATTTCAGTACTGTAATACACGAATATTTGCGTCGTAGTTTGCCAATACAAAACAGAAACAACTCAGGTATCACCCGTTTATTTGCCCAAGCGAATTTCGGCTTACTGTCAGATTCGAGTATTCTCTCCTGTTTCTATTCTAATCCCATTGAGTAAAGTTTTGCTTGATGGTTCGATGTACTAGTTACAAAGGAACCACCGATACATTGTGAGGGAGACAATCAAAATACATGTAATATGTGTGTTGCACGCAAACAAAAGGCATCCACGCGATTTGAGCACACGGTGAAGTATGAATCAAAATGGCTTTGTTCCTATCACTCCTAAACCACATAAAACAGTGATACATTGCAATCCATTCATGTCTCTGGTTGTCGCAACCGGTCTACGCCCCAATGCTTGACACTTGGCAGGAAATTCTTGCAACACTTTTATTCGCGTGTAAATATTTCCTGCCATTTGGTAATATTTTTCCGTTCCCCGTGAGTTGGCAGCATCGATCCTGTTACTCAATGGGTCGTTACGTTTTCTAGGCTTAAGCACACAATAACTCCTTAAGACATTTTTGTTGTTGAAAATTTTAGCTGATAGAATTGGTCTGATTTTTCAACACAGTGATTCACTGTTGAAACCGATTTTTTAAGACACAGAAGTGGATCTGAAACCGCAAACATTCTAGACCAACCGCGACCAAAGAGGAACATTCATCAAGTTGAATGAATAAGGTTAGCTACGTGAGTACCCGAAGTAGACCATATTAAGTTCACATGATATTTCGATACCAGTGATAAGTACTCCGAAACTGTACACTAAAATCACGCGAAATTCTCGGTACGTCTTAAACATTGGACACACATACTAGCCGATAATGACTGCCATCAAGATTCTCACGCGAAATTCTCGGTACGTCTTAAACATTGGACACACATACCAGCCGATAATGACTGCCAATCAAGATTCTAATCAGATTTAGTCTACTGGTTGAAAGACATCAAGCTGTTTGGTTTTTAATTTGCCTCAAAACTTGATTGAGCTGATTATTTACTCACCTCGCCTGACCAACTTTTAGTACAAGAAGTGAGAGACTTTCACAGGAATAAGTCTTGCGTGCGGTGTTCACGGGTGGATCTTGGAATTTCGTCGATGAGCATAACACTGTACGACACCTTCACTTGGGAGAAAAGGGCTGTAGAGCAGGCCAAGGACTCCGGGCACCACCTTAGTGCTTAGTCACTATACTTATTCAAAATGTGTGTTAGCCATCCACGACTTGCAAACAGTCGGATAACTGCTGCGTTTAACATTCCTAAGGGCTTTGGGCTACGTGTGTGGTTCCGTAGGTCCTCTGGTTCATGACAGGGTCCTGTAGGCGAATATCTTCTGGTCATCTTAGGTAAATACTTTTGGGTAGCGTGCAGCCAGCATTATTGGGAATATTTGACACCCAAGCCGTGTAGTTAAGCCCTTATATTATAAATCCGCACTGATGGACATTTGATATTTACTGTAGAGTCCACATCCTCTTGTAATATTACTTTGCTAGCATGGCTGTCTATGTTCCTCAGAATCGTCGGCCATCATCAGATGGTGCAAATAGCGAATTTAACCGGACCGGGAAGTTTTTTAGAGAACATGCAACCTTGGAGCCAGGTTGATTCCTTGTGTGACTGAAGCTGTCGCTAGCCATCCATGTGATAAGACCAGGTTATTAACTGTGGCAGATAAAGATCATCGTCGAATGTGCTAGACGGTGCTCCGCTGCTAGCCTCAAGGAGGAATCAACACTCCCCGAGCCATAGTTTTGCGCGGGGATTGAACCTGCACACTGATCAGCTTTTCTGTCTCTACGATGACTTCCCTTCTGTATGGAGAACATCCAGTGGTGCCACGCCCTTGCTTGACTACCAGAGGCCCGAAGCAGTCCACTGCGGTGAATGCGAATGGTTTACGAGTGCCGTTGGTTCGTTCATATGGTAGGAAGGGCAGCAGTTGCTAGCACAGTGGCCGCAACCATCGACGGCAGCGACAACTGGACGAAAAGACGCATCTGACGGCGGTTCGCTCTCGCAAAACCCAGCATCTGTTATGCACAGCTGCGGTACTTGTCCAAAGCCCACGTGGTCATAGCTTTCTTGGTAATGTTTGATGATAAGTGCGGTGATGTGTCTCCTTGGTAGTAGAGCCGGGCAGATGAATCCCATGGTGTAGTGTGGGGAGGCTATAGGTGACAGTATTCTTTGTTTCGTGGGAGTTTCGAGTCGGATATCCACTTCAAACAGGAACTCGTCAGTCAGTGTGCCCCATTGAACCCCGAACGTCGGACGCCACGAAGGCGGTTGAAGGTCTACACTATCTGCACGATCCTCGAAAGCTACTTTAGCCAAACGGTTAGGTTCGTTCGTCGACCATTCCGTCAATCTGAATCTGCGGGCTTCCAGGGCTACTTTCAACTTGAAGGCGATGGTCG
>NW_008753276.1:3179-3563 GCF_000715545.1 Opisthorchis viverrini | reverse complement strand
GTGTGAGCTTCTCGAACTAGAGTGCGGGAACTCCACAGTGAATTTCGTTAGGATACTGAGCCATATCGAATGGGATATCGATGACAGCGCTAAACAGCGGAAAAAGCGTCAATTTTAGCAGCCTATTTTAGGTTTGAAAGTGTTTATCTCACACTACATATAATTTGGTACGTGAGACCACGACACTACGACTGCCAGAAGGCGAATTTAGTGAGGGTAGATGCAACCCTAAAAATCGTATAGCACGTGCATCGACACCAGCGACAAATACTTCCCAAACGAGTCGAAACCCGCCGAATGTATGCAAAGGCCATCTGCAATGCCGAAATCCATGAGGGCAGCACACTAGCATCGTCGACTGGTTTTACACATAATTTTCCGAAT
>NW_008753276.1:1493-3049 GCF_000715545.1 Opisthorchis viverrini | reverse complement strand
GAGTGCGTGAACTCCAGATTGTATTTGGTTCAGGAAACTGAGCCAAATTGAATGGGATTTCGATGACAGCGCTGAACCGCGGAATCAGCGTCAATTTTAGCAGCCTATATTAGGTTTGGAAATGTGTACCTTATACCACAATTCGTTTGGGGCGTGATAACACGTCACTAGGTAGGCTAGAAGCGAATTTGTTGAGGATAGATTCAATAACGACAAATCGTCCCACACACTGGTCTACACAACCGTCAAATATTTCCTCAAACGAGTCGGAGCGCGCTGAATGCATGCGAAGTCAATGTGCAATTGCGAAATACATGAGGGCAGCACACAAGAGTCGTCGACTGTTTTTACACATAATTTTCCGAATTTAGTCGGCTTTCATGCACGATCATTCAGAAAATGCCATTGCTTCCCACAAAGCTACGGACTTAACATCCAGTAAGTTGAAAACACAGGAGGACTCTCATGATCTGTGTGAGCTTCTCGAACTAGAGTGCGTGAACTCCAGAGTGCATTTCGTTCAGGAAACTGAGCCAAATCGAATGGGATTTCGATGACAGCGCTGAACAGCGGAATCAATGTAAATTTTTGCAGCCTGTATTACGTTTGCAAGTGTGTATCTTATACCACAATTAGTTTGGTGCGTGATACCTCGACACTATGTCTTCCAGAAGGCGAGTATTTTGGGGATATATTAAACACCGTCAATTCGTTCCAAACGTTGGTCGACTTCAGCGACAAATGATTCCCCAAACGAGTCGAACACCGCCCAGTATATGCGAAGGCCATCACCGAGTATATGCGAAGGCCATCTGCAAAACCGAAAAAAACCAATGCAGCAAACTAGAGTCGTCGACTGGTTTTACACATAATTTTCCGAATATAGTCGGCTTACATGCACAATTATTCATATAATATCTTTGCTTTCCACAAAGGTACGGACTTAACATCCAGTAAGTTTAAAACACAAAAGCACTCTCATGATCTGTGTGAGCTTCTCGAACTAGAGTGCGTGAACTCCAGAGTGAATTTCCTTCAGGTACTGAGCCAAATCGAATGCGATTTCGATGAGAGTCCTAAAGAGCGGAATCAGTGTAAATTTTAGCTGCCTATATTAAGTTTGCAAGTGTGTATCTTATACTAAATTTAGTTTGGTGCGTCATACCACGTCACTACCTCTGGCAGAAGTTGAATTTGATGAGGGAAGTTGCAACACCGACAAACAGACCCACACACGGGTCGGCAGCGGCGACAAATACTTCTCCAAACGAGTCGAAGCCCGCCGAATGTATGCACAGGCCACCTGCAATGCCGAAATCCATGAGGGCAGCACACTACCGTCGTCGACTGGTTTTACACATAATTTTCCGAATTTAGTCGGCTTACATGCACAATTATTCATATACTGTCATTGCTTTCCACAAAGCGACGGACACAACAGCCAGTAAGTTTGAAACACAAAAACACTCTCATCATCTGTGTGAGCTTCTCGAACTAGGGTGCTTGAACTCCAGAGTGCATTTCGTTCAGGAAACTGAGCCAATTCGAATGCGATT
>NW_008753276.1:0-500 GCF_000715545.1 Opisthorchis viverrini | reverse complement strand
CGAAACCCGCCGAATGTATGCAAAGGCCATCTGCAATGCCGAAATCCATGAGGGCAGCACACTACCGTCGTCGACTGGTTTTACACATAATTTTCCGAATTTAGTCGGCTTACATGAACAATCATTCAGAAAATGTCATTGCTTTCCACAAAGCGACGGACTTATAATCCATTAAGTTTAAAACACAAAAGCACTCTCATGATCTGCGTGAGCTTCTCGAACTAGAGTGCGTGAACTCCAGAGTGCATTTCGTTGAGGAAACTGAGCCAAATCAAATACGATTTCGATGACAGCGCTGAACAGCGGAATGAGTGTAAATTTTAGCAGCCTATATTAGGTTTGCAAGTGTGTATCTTATACTACATTTAGTTTCGTGCGAAATACTTCTTACTACATCTGCCTGAAGGTGAATGTGGTGAGAGTTGTTGCAATACCGACAAACAGACCCACACGCGGGTCGGCAGCAGCGAGAAATATTTCCCCAATCGAGTCGAAGCGCG
>NW_008753275.1:3080-3564 GCF_000715545.1 Opisthorchis viverrini | reverse complement strand
GTGTACTTTATTCAGGCGTTTTGCTGTCTACACCACCGGACATACTCTGGACTAACTTGTCCTGCCTGTTCGACGCACGACCGCCGAGTCATGTCCCTCACTACTCGCCCAACATAAACCCCCTTTCCAACACCTCGATGTTTCACTGTCATTCTCCGGCCCAAATTTTTCTCCCACCACTTCCGCACTTGATGTTATGTGTCCAGAGTTGGGTATCATAACTTCAACGAAACCTGTCGTGCAATCTGATCGCAAACTTGGTTTCACACAGGCGGCTTATTCAACTCCCGATGATGAAGTCGATAATAGCGAAAAGCCTCCAGGGGAGACGGAAGGGGACACAAGATCTCGAACTCTATCCGATGACTTGGAGCAAGTGCATGAAGAAGCCGCCAACGACACAACACAAGTTCCTTTTCTTTGTGGTATTGATGTGGACCAGCGGAACCCAGTACTTTACACTGAAGACGATGATAATAATCAA
>NW_008753275.1:0-2738 GCF_000715545.1 Opisthorchis viverrini | reverse complement strand
CAACGCACGCAAGAAGCGAAGAATAACTGTCCTTAATCAAAGAGATTTTTGTCACATGGTGACCGAGCGCCAGCGGCTTCTGACTGTCTTTGGATACCCTTGAGCAGCGATTCATCCCACATCGGAAAACCAGAAACCGCCTACGTCATTCAAGACCCTAGTTAAGCTCATATAGACGTGCGTTGTCAATTTTACAATCAGTTAAAACCCATTCTCCCACCTAGCCCTGGCCCACCCCCTTCAACTATTAGCCAAACAGCGGGAATAAGTGCACGTGTCACAAGCACTCCTCGAACACTGAGGACAGTGCTCAGGCTCGGGAGGGGGCAATGTAACGCATTTGAAACTCGACTGTATCGGCTTGCACGTCTATCATATGGCCTTATGTATGCCTCTCTCTCTCCCCCTATTGCAGGTATCACGGACGAGCCACCACGAGCCACGGGCAGGAAAGAGTAACCCTCTTGTACATCCCCCCTGGTTGACCTTGACCCGACTTTGTACCCCCATCTTCCGGCTTCAATTTCGGTTTAATACACATGTGTCGTTGCCGCGCTCCGCTGTTCTTTTCTGTGTCATCCGATCTGTGCGAATGTGTGCTGTGTGTGTCGTGTGGATTCCGTAATACCAACCTCTATATCTGCACATTTCAGAACTGACGTGTGCCGTCGCTACATCTTCTCGAACGTCGAATACCGCTAACTTCCTGACGTTCCACGCTACATTGGTGACAGATTTGGGATAAAGTCAATTTTACGTTCGATCCTCCTGTCAAGCATAACGGAACGCGTACGACGAAGTTGCCAAGAATCGGTCGGTATTCCAAAAGTGATTATGTCCCACATCCAACCACCTCTGGAAGAACCAGAGACGTTTCAACTGGGCGACAATTTCACGCTCTGGTTGGGTCGAATGAAGGCATTCCTTTCGCTGATACATCCGCAGTATCGCGAGTATTATATCATGTCCCATCTAGATGACCCTGCCGCCCATCGTGTACTTTATTCAGGCGTTTCGCTGTCTGCACCACCGGACATCCTCTGGACTAGCTTGTCCTGCCTGTTCGACACACGACCGCCGAGTAATGTCCCTCACTCCTCGCCCAACATTATCCTTCTGCCCAACACCTCGAAGCTTCACTCTCATCCTCCGGTTCGCAATTTTTCTCCCACTACTTCCACACCTGATGTTATGTGTCCAGACTTGGGTACCACAACAAAACCGTCCGCGCAAGTTGATCACACACTTGGCGTCGCACAAGCGGCTTATTCAAGTCCCGATAATGAAGTTGATAATAACGAAAAGCCACCAAGAGAGACAGAAGGGGACACAGCTCGGACCTTATCTGATAACTTGAAGCAAGTGCATGAAGAGCCTGCCAACTACACAACATGTCATGTTAATGATGTGGACGAGCGGAACCCAGCACCTCACACTGAAGGCGATGAAAACAATGAAGCTGTAGACAGCAAGCAACAACAAACAAAAGTGGCGGTGGACGCGAACTTCAGTGCACAGATGAAGATGGGGAGCGTATATACAACGAACCTGGACACAGTGGTCCACAGAGCAGACGCCTCTATAGTCATCTGCCCAGCTGGGCACGCAGAAGATGCTGTCCATCAAACAGATGCAGTTTCGGTCATTCCGCTGAATCTGACCCCAGTCAAAACCAAGACTTCCGTTGCCACTGCCAACACTTCTGGAGACCGGCAGCCTTGGGTCGACAAACCCGCCTTAAAGCTGCCAACTCAGGAGGCAACGTGAGTGACGTGTCGCACCGACCGCCACTAAGCAAAAGAGCTCCTCAACGCACGCAAGAAGCGAGGAATAACTGTCCTTAATCAAAGAGATTTTTGTCACATGGTGACCGAGCGCCAGCGGCTTCTGACTGTCTTTGGATACCCTTGAGCAGCGATTCATCCCACATCGGAAAACCAGAAACCGCCTACGTTATTCAAGACCCTAGTCTAGCACATATGGACATTCGTTTTGTCAATTTTACGATCAGTTAAAACCCATTCTTCCACATGGCCCTGGCCCACCCCCAACTGTTAGTGAAAAAGCGGGAATAAGTACACGTGTTACAAGCACTCCTCGAGCTCTGAGGACAGTGCTCGGACTCGGGAGGGGGCAATGTAACGCAGTTAAAACTCGACTATTCTGCATGCACGTCTATCACATGAGCTTATGTGTCACTTCCCCCCTCTCTGTCCCTATTGCAGGTACCATGGTCGAACCACCACGAGCCCCGGACAAGAAAGATTAGCCGCTTGTGCACCCCCCTACTGACCTTGACCTAGCTTTTGTATTCCCGACTTCCGGCTTCGGTTTCGGTTGAATACACGTGTGTCGTTACCACGCTTCGGTGTTCTCTTCTGTCCCACCCGACCTGTGCGCATGTGTGCTGTGTATACCGTGTGGACTCATTAATACCAGTCCGTATATCTGCACATTTTAGAACTGACGTGTGCCGTCGCTACATCCTCTCGAACGTCCAATACCACTGACTTCCTGATGTCCCACGCTACATTGGTGACAGAGGTGGGATAAAGTCGATTTTACGTTCGATCTTCCTGCCAAGCATAACGGAACGCGTACGGCGAAATTGCCAGGGAATCGGTCGGTATTTTAAAGCTGATTATGTCCCACATCTAACCACCTCTGGAAGAACCAGAGACGCTTTAACTGGGCGATGATCTCACGCTATGGTCGGGTCGAATGAAGGCATTCCTTAC
>NW_008753274.1:0-3564 GCF_000715545.1 Opisthorchis viverrini | reverse complement strand
CTGCTTGGTGTGGTTGCCCAGCCGCCTTTGAGCAATAGTGCACTCGCCCTGAATATCACTCTGAATATTACCATCCCATTAGCCCATTAGCAACCGTCATTTCGCTTGCCTCCTAGGCGAATCACCTTTGCAAGCGTTTGTCCGAACTGAATGAACTGTTTTTACTAACCTCGCTTTTCCCCGCCCGGAAAAACTGGTATCCGGGGTATTTTATCAATGCACAAACGGCATTTTTGACTGTGTGGTGACTGTGTAGTGACTGTGTATTTCTCCACTTTGTAGATTTGGGTACACTCTACAGGGTGAGTCGCCGTGCTACGTTGCATTATGGTGCGTTCTTATACCCGCCAACCCTCCAGTGGCACGAGTGCATCGCCCATCGCTATTGGCTCGGTGCCTGGCCTTTAAATTCAGGAAATTAGAAAAGAGCACTGTCGTTTTCTGTTTGTTGCTACTGGTGTTGGACTCGCCTCGGTCGATTTGTTTTTCTGGCACTACCACAAACTACAGATACAGCATGGTCTGTCAGTCAAAAACAATACACCTGGGATAGCCGGAAGAATCTCCGCGATGCCTGCGACCTTCATCTACGTGCATAGCTGAGGCTGCCTGCACCAAGGCCCACCTCTTCAACCTCAAATACTCTACCAACACCATGCAAGGCTAGTGACGAAAGTCTCCTTCTTAACGCACCACTTATATGTTAAAGCTGATAGTGGTGTTTCGGGGACTGGGGACCATCCCCCACATTCACATTCCCTCCCAGATTGTTCCAGTATTGTCCAACCCACTGTTAACCTCCAGGAAATCTAGTATACCATCTCAGAAGTTCCACATGCGCCAGTCTTTAAGTACTTAGTTTCCCTTATCACGGAGCTTTTGTGCCTACTTACGTCAAACTGTCCTCTGCCTCAGGTAGTATGATGGCATATATTGGCGATGTTAGCCTGACCCTGACGACTAGACTACTGAGTGCAGATCCATCCTTATTCCGTCTTGTTCAGCCACTTGTTACCACAAACGTTCAGTTCTTTTCCCTGTTAAAGGAGTATATACTGTGTGACGAACCCCTATAAATCTTCAGGTCTTACTGATCTCATCCTGTTCTATCTCACCCAAGCTTCGACCTGCGATAAAACGTGCTATGGACGTCCTTTTTGGCCGTTACCTACTCCACCAATCTGTGCATTACATCTGAGGTGATTCCCGAGAGGAAAAAATACTACCTGCGACACTACAGTGATTTTGCTATCCCTGCGAAATCTGCTGATAATCTCGCAACATCCCGCCGCCAACAGAATTGCACACTCCAGTTTGACAATCTCAGTCACGACGTCCATCACGAGGCTGTGCGGAAACCGAATAATTTCAGTGCACTGCCAGCACGGCAATGCGATGCACCATTTGATGGCATACCCACAACTGTTTGCTTTCTACTTTGACTGCGCATTCTCGCCTACTCGTTTCCTTACTTGCAACCACAACCAAAGTCTTCATCTGGTCCAAGCTGCCTTCTGGAGGCGTTCGTCTCAGTCTGTTGAACCTTCCAATGGATCGAAGCATCTCGGTTTCATTTACTTTAATCACCACGTCAGTCATTTTACGTGCAGTTCGATTTCCTTGTTTTGCGCTTGCGCGAACTCCTCCTAAGGAAATTTCACACCTGAACTCGCTTCATTAGCAACACTAGTGAGTCTCTACGGTTTCGCTGCACACTACATTCTGAGTTTCCTACTACCAATTATCCCACCTGAAACTTCCCTCATTTCGTCAGCTTCACATAGGCGTTCCATGACTCCTTCCACTCTCCCAGCGGCCCAAGACCACGAAGCCTATGTGACGGTTTTAGGCTTTAGTTAACACTGGCCAGCCAGGCTGCGGCATTTCTGCTGCCTCTCCAGATCAGTTATTCGGGTTATACATTTTCTGCGGTTTAAAGTTTTTTCTAACGTGCCAGGCAGGAAGCCTCTCGCTCTACCCTCCTTCGTATTGCTTTTACCCGCCACTTTCGAACCTTAACGATCCTATCTTGTTTTACCTGATTTGTTTCCCACAAGAAAGAAAAAACCCTGAAGCTTTAGTTCCCTACCCATGCCACCTCAAGTGCGACCAAGTCTAATTTAGGTGATGCCCACTCTTTATGTCACCGTCCTTTTTCCATGAAATACCCAGTAACCACAGACCCCACCAGTCATGCCCCTATTTAGACTGTACCACTGTAATCATACCCGAAGGCATGCCACTCACTAGTTGGGAACAAACATTATTTTTATTCTCCTTACTGGGCTTGGACGACCTGACCGCACTCGCGCTTCCTTCAGGTGGCATGGCATCTAGATTCGGTAAAGGCCACACAGCTGGACGACAAACGACGAAGAGCAATATGGATAGGCACTTCGTTTCGTCTGGCGTAAATCAGTTCCACTCAACGATAAATCTGAACTGGAAAATGCGTATTTAATTTAATTTCGCTTCTATCTTCAGTAAAGTTGTTCAGACATCTTACTGTTATAGAGGCAAGATCGCTTCTTGCACAATTAATCCCATTGTCGACAACGAAAGATACAGGTGTACGCCGATATAAAACCCAGCGAAGTAAAATCTAAAGGGATATATGCATAGTACTCTCAGAATTAAATCGGATAGACCTGATTCCAAAAATTCAAGGACCTCATGAACTTTCAAACGTGTAACCAGGTAGGCAGCCGTTGCAAGATCTAATATAGAAGACTGATACTCGGTGACGTATCTGCTCCTTTTGAAAACTAAAACCTGACATAACTCCATTTCTGCTTCCTGACATTTATACCACGTACTTTATTAGAGACATCAGTTCCGTCGTTACCGTTTCACAATCATCCGTGGTGACACCACCATTCACTAGTAATCCTTTCTTGGACATCAAGTATCAGTTCTGGTGTTTGCGTTTTTAAATGGCTTTTGTGATCTTTAGTGCCCTGTTATAGCTGAAAAAACTTCCACACTTCTGATACACAACAGGTTGAAAGCCGCTCCCTCGTTCAGGCTAGTTAGAGGATTCTATCTATGTCTGGCACATTGGTTTGTCACCATTTATGCCAAAGTATCACCACCCATCTGCACTTCCATAATCCAAACTATCCAAATACACGAATGACCAAGAAAGCCACTCCAAGTATAATTTGTCTCCGGTTAAGATGATGAACTGACCGGAACTGCAAGTTTTGCTCCATCCCTCTGCTCATAGAACGAAAACCCCCCAACCCACAATCAAGTAGCATGTCCACACACAATTCCATAAATATCGTCTTTGTTACGTACGCGTTTGATGGACCCTTAAGCTCCCAATTCCATCTTCCTCAAGCATTACACCTATCCCTCATAGAACGAAAACCCCCCAACCCACAATCAAGTAGCATGTATCACCACAATTCCATAAATATCGTCTTTGTTACGTACGCGTTTGATGGACCCTTAAGCTCCCAATTCCATCTTCCTCAAGCATTTTGCACACCTATCCACATGTTTCTGCCTGATATCCCACGTTGCTACCCAGATCCAAGCGTCAGCTCACTTTTTTCGTAC
>NW_008753273.1:0-3574 GCF_000715545.1 Opisthorchis viverrini | reverse complement strand
CAAAGATACATTTAAGCCAGTGTTGAACTCATCCTAAAGAAACCTGCAATGTATCCGTGAGCGATTATCATCATTTCTGTAAACACTGACGTGTTTTCTCTTTATAATAATTTTTAAATAAAGTACATCTGTTTTGCATCCTAAGTGTACGCACTACACTTTCATTCCCCAAGGAGTTCAGGCGCAACGCAATAACAGCAGTTTCGAGTATAATTATGTTTTTCTCAAAAAGGTATTCGGAACGAGAATTTCCGCGCCAGTCTTTGCGGAGCAAAACGGTGAAACAAAGAGATAGTTTCTCCGAAATGAACTACTCAGGATATCTAGTGTATCGCGGACCTTAGTAAATGTCACTAGTTGATTTGACAGTAGATTCACTGAATTATGGACATCGGGTGATGCCTAATCAGTGCTTGAACCCAATGAGCTAATTTGTTCAAATAATCGCCACAAAAATATCAGAAAGATTACAGGCTCACTGAGTCAGATATGCTATGCCATAAAAGTAGACCGTGTTCCGATATGATTATTCTGCAATGCATTAGCGGTGCAATCTCAACGATAAACTATGACTATGGGTTCTCACTGTCTAATCAACCAAGCCATACGTGTTACCTATGTACCTATGTACCTATGTACCTTAGCATAGAATCACATTTAAAAAAGTGTACTTTCCTTGAATGTTGCCACATAATTGAAAGCATTTTGCGTGAAGAGCGCGAACCCTTCACCCAACTTATTTCTTAATGCGTTCACTCAAGTGTTTCCTTGAGTTCTGCAGCCACATACAGAAAGATGAAAAACACCTAAATGTTGCACTCTAAAGCAATATTGATTAGGGTTTGCCGTTTCGAAGTTCGTTTCGAAAGAACAAACTACATACTTTATCTCAATGATTTGAGGATTTGGCTGACTTGATGATATGCACATATGCACACAATGCTGTCCATTTCCACATGCAAATTGTCGCTAAAAGACTTCTCCTTCGTACTGCGTTTCCATTTACGTGAAGCGTAATTTTAGGTCCAAAGTCTACAGTTGAGCCGCATTCATTTATTCAGCAAAGGAACAAACAATCAAACTCTATATAGCGCCCTTCCATTTTCGATGCGGTAATACAGCAGACTCTGAGGGGATCTTTGTATAGCTTCACTTCTAATCACAGCCCTGACCAACTGATGATGTAACTCATAATTTTCACTCCTGGACCACAACATGCACATATTTATGTAAAAGAAGCTGCTGTTTCCCTCCTAAGTCGACGCCGTTGGTCTAATGGTTTGCAAAATAAGCGCGCTTCAGTACGGAGTCTTAGCGACCAAATATACCAGCTTGAAATATTGGGGCAACATTAGTTATGGGCAAAACGTCTGGGTAGGGAATGATACCTATTCAGCCGTGATGTTTGCCATAAGTCTACACCGCTTCTGAAGCTATTACTCTCGTGGTTAACAGCAGAAACNGCTATTACTCTCGTGGTTAACAGCAGAAACGTTTGTCAGCAACAATCTTTAGAGCAATAGACATAATTTTACGTCTACTCAACACAAAACGTATACAACACTAAACAATACAAAAGTGTGCGCAATCTATCAATCATCTCTCTTACTCACTTGCTCACTCAATGAGCAAGCACTACCGGTCATAGCGCATAGAATGTGTAATTTGTTGAAACCAAATTTCGACATGGCTAAATCACATCTGTGGAGAAAATGTTTTGTTCACTTGCCGCAGTGGCCAGTAGAAGCGGCAAGTATTTGATTATTCAGAGGACTTTTTAGCATGAATGTTTAAGTATTTGTGCTGACGTGTATGCGTAAATCACTTTTCAACTGGTGGTAAAAAATGTTGATAATAAGGTGGACGTTTTGGTAGTGGCCACTATATGATTATCCATCCCAAACAAATCCGGATATGCCATATCGGCCGATTAGAACAAACTAAAAATAGTTTGAAATAAATGAAATAACAAGACAGGAAGGGAAGTATATGAGTTTACACAGCGTGCTATGTGTACAAACCCTACAAGCAAGCTCGCCTCTTATCCAGACGAATTTAACACGAAGTTTAATGAATCAAGATGGCGCGTTGCGCTGGTGCTGTTTTACAAAACTTATAACGGTCACACTTAAGCAGCTGATTTTCACCTAAAGTGGGATGTTGAATCTGAAGCACGCTGAGAACAAATCGGTGCAGCTTGCTGATATTGTGCATTGTTACTGCTTGAAATCAGGTCACTCTTGCGCTTATAGAGAAGACGCTCCATATACCTACTTCCATATCAAACTCACAACATAACTTCCATTTGCCGTGGTTGATTAGATCACTGTTAATCTGCTCGTCGTTCTTCACAATTAACGCACAAACGTTCTCCTCTTATTCGAAAACACATCTTCAGTGTTGAGCTCTCTCACTCGTCCTGTACCTATCTTTATTTATGTGGTTTTCGACGAGCAGCTTATATTCTCACACGACTAAATTTTCGGTATGCACCTTTCATTATCCGTTTTTGGGCCAGTTACTGATACGCGCATATCTGAGGCGTTTTAGGTCAATTTTTGATTGGCCCGTTTACAATTTTTATTCCGTTGTGAGCTTTAATTTGATTGACTTCAGGGCCATTTCTATTTTAGTAGTATTTCTTCCTTTGAACGATCGGTAAATTCTTGGTTTGAATCGCAGTCTTATCTATTCCCTCTATTTTACACCCTCGTTCGCCTGAATCGGCCATATTTTATATGAATTTTAAATATAAAGCTGGGCCTAAAAACAACACAGGCTCTTTGCTTGGCGTTTATGTACGCCTGCCGGTTTAAAAATACGTCCATGCGAGCGCCAGTGAATTAAAGATCCGTGATTTTTTCTAAATAAATGAGACATTCTAAGATAACATGCGCAGTTTGAGCGGGAGTTTTTCAATAATGCATACCAATGTCAGCGCCTCGAAAGGAAACCCCAAATAAGTGCGTATTTCTCCTTTCGTGAAACTGCTAGATCTTGTCAAAGTTTTATGAGAGCAGACCATTTCCTATCTGTAATGTAAGATAATGTTTTACCTATAAAAATCTACTTATACGATAGGATATGTTAGCACATTTACCTACAAACACAAAGCAAACCGTAACCAAGAATTAAGCTAGTTCTAGGTAATTTAATCAGCAGTCACCACATGGAAAAGTTAGTCACATACCGTCTCTTCCTTGCGCGACGACTGTAACGGTTACGCGTTTATGTAATAATGATACAGGCATGCTTTAAAAGCAAATACAAAGACATGATGTCTAGATATGATAAATATCAAATAATTACGTATTTACTGGTGTTATCTGCTTTGTGGGTACAGTAGATAAATTGCTTTCCTAAAATCAGCGCATGTCTCATGTGCAGCTTTCAAGCAAGCGTCAAGATAGCAATCCTATTTTCCCACATCAGCAAGCAAATTGTAAAAATGCTGAAATGCCGAGTTGTATATAGGAAGCTGCAGTAGTTTGGAATAATTGCACTTGAAAAATTCTCCGTTGCTCATTTTATCGCCAAAACAGAATCGTTTGTTTCCAGCTTCCAATGGCAAATA
>NW_008753272.1:0-3581 GCF_000715545.1 Opisthorchis viverrini | reverse complement strand
TGATGATGAATGCCACTCTTCGGTCTGACAGCGCTGTCCTACAGGCAAAATTTTCAGCACTATGCAAAGATGGGGCGACCTCGTCCCATGAGTTCACATCTGATGGTGGAGCGTTTGGAAGAGGCTCTAGAGGACGAATCGGGTAAGTTCATCTAACATCCGGATCTGCCAGTCTCTAAGTTGCTGAGCGATTTGTCCGCACCTTACGCGGCCCTGAAAAATGAAGGAGGAAGCGACTCCGGATGAGCACCTGGTCGGAATCCACAAATGTGTTATAAAACGAGCGGCAGTCGTTTATTGATCCGCACCATCGGTAACTGATGGCGATGTGATCAACTTTAGTTCGAGGCCGGCACGCCGTCGGATGGCACCGTGTGGTCAAACGACTTCGGTTATTGCAGTCAGCACAAGCTGATGCAGTCGTTCACCATTGTCCGTACGTACCGAGTCCAATCCATGTTGACCACCTATTTGAGTTTCAGATGCGCTAAGCCTGCCTGCATTCAGATCTCCGGCAACCGCAACGATATCTGGGCATTTATTTCGCCGAACCAGGACATCCAGGGCGTCGGAAAATTTGTCTTTGATGCTCTCAAAGATACACTCAGTCGGGACCTACGCTGATGCGACAAGTAGACATCGATCAACTTCCCACTTGTGAGACTTCTTCGCAGACGTTGTCAGACGAATCAAGCAATGGAGAATATCAGCGGGTACCCAGTCAAGCAAAGATCCCTCCGCCCGGTGGCTTAGGATAATACCAACCCCTGCACATCTCGCAAATACCTCAAATCACAAGAGGTGCGCAGCCGGAAGCCAATGAAAATGATAAGGATTAGCTCAACTACTGTGCTTGTTTCTGATACACAGCTCACAGTAATGCCGAGCGAGTCCATTGTGGGAGCAGGGGCAGCTTGTCGTTCTGCTTGCTTCAGGGTGCGGAGATTGAAGGTGGGTAGAGAGCCTAGGTGCTGAGGCTTGATTGATTGGTTTCGAGATGCCTCAAAATGTCGGTGCCGGATGACCCGCAGATGTTGCTTGCAAAGCCGTTGCAGGACGAACGGAGTCATCAGTTCTAAGCACTGGTGTTCGGAGACCAGCCGTTCCTACTAACCGAACATCACATCGTTTGGACAGATGTGTCACGTGCAGGACAAGGGACAAAACGAAGGCATGCCCTGCTTGGTCAGAATGCCAGCCAATCCGGACCGAGCATCTTTGACTCGACGCTTCTCGCTCCCTCACGGAGATTCTGGCACGACCTTGTGGAACACCCTGTGATTACCCTATAAATACAGTTGTAGTAATTTTCCTTTGTTTCCATAAAGGGATGCGTAGAGCTACCGTGCCTTTTGATGTACCATAGTGGGCGGAGCAGGAAGCTAAGGAACCGATACAGATTTGCACTACCGTTCAGCAAGACACAACTGGGCCCACAAGAAGTTATTAATTGGGTGGGAAGAAAAATATGTGGAAGAGGCGTCAGCGGCAGCCCGTCCTGCTATGTGCAGCGACAAAGGCGACCCGGCTGATGGCACCACGCGATGGATAATATAGCATGAGTTTATTTGTACATGTGCAGTCCATAGGGTCCTCAAACAGGCCTGACCGCAACACAGCTGTGCTTGGGGAGAAAAGCAAGTGCATATCGAATTTTACAGAGCAAGTCGCCACATGTCCCAACCCGAACTTGGATGGCCAGGAGACTGGTCGTGAGACTTCTCTCCGTTGACTAAACTCGTGTGACTGCGTGTGTCACACGGACACCTCTCAGTACAGCTCAACTGGTCGCGGAGGTAGACAAACCACCACATCGCGGTAAGGTTCAGTTTCTTCTTTACGGTTTACTTTAACGGCAATCGGTATGTTTATCTTTGCAGAGTGGCTTTCGGACTTTTAATCTGATGCTTGCATGCAACCGGCGAAGTCTGCTGCTCTGCTGTCTAAACGATTGAGCCATCCGATGTCTTATCGTATCTTACATTTTAGAGGATAGGCTGTGGGTTCAAGCACCACGAAGACCTTAGGGGACGGAGCTTCATTTACAGCTTATGTCATGCGTTTGGGCCCGACCACATTGAACGTTAGTTTGTAAAACAGCTGTAAACGGCTTTTCTCTTGCAAATATACACGGTCGGTTCTAGGCTCGGAACGAGTTTTTATGTGAAAGGGTGGATTCCGGAGAGGATTAAGGCTAATGGTCTCGTTTCAGAGCGATTTCATGGTGTTCACGCGTATGGTCAGACAGAAACGTCTAACCGTGTATTGGGAAGTGGATATCAAAACATCAACTGTTGTCACATCGACATCATGGAGACTAGTGATTGCTTTTGATGTAGCTTCGGCCTATGTGTTGCGTACTTATTGGTCTCAGCAGATGGACTCATTTCGGTTGAGGAGCCGGAAGCAAATTGCTTACCATCGCGATAGTCGGGGCAAGCTCAGCGTTCGCTCCTGTGAGGGTCTCCCAGGATCTAGGCTAATAATAATAATAATAGTAATAATAATCGTTCAGCTGTAACACCCTTTCTGTGCCTAGCTGCCATGCCACCCGAAAGAAGCACGAGGCCTGGGATACCGTTAGGTTGCCCAAACATAGACAGGGAAAGTCGAGTTCGAACCACGGACATTCTGGTCAGTAAATTCTCGCCCTCAANGCCCAGGCCTAGACAGGAGAAGTCGGGTTCGAACCATGGACCTTCCGGTCAGTAAATTCGCGTTCTAACCACTTGGGCCATCTCGCCCCAAGATCTAGGCTAGAAAAAGTAGTGAGACCTTTCGTTTGTATGAAGACAACTATAGCCGTCGTTTGAACAATGCCGCCACCCGCTCTATGA
This sequence comes from Opisthorchis viverrini, assembly GCF_000715545.1. Taxonomy (NCBI): domain Eukaryota; kingdom Metazoa; phylum Platyhelminthes; class Trematoda; order Opisthorchiida; family Opisthorchiidae; genus Opisthorchis; species Opisthorchis viverrini. Next base: position 744 of record NW_008753272.1, on the reverse strand, counting down.
GTGACCCCAGTATCTATTGTTAATGACATTTACAGTTGTCACTGCCTACACTGGAAATCCAGCCAAGCCCATGTAACTGTGTTTCGAAATTTTACACGGAACTCCAACGAATAGCAGGCAGCCGTTTCAGTGACCAATCCTATTTATTAGGTGCAAATACATTGAAGCGGTGGTTGAGCCTTTTCTCCACATGTACGCGAGTTCTGTTAGTGAATCCACCCATATTTGGAAGTCGTGAGCAGCAGAAAACACGACCGATTCGACTGTGAACCAGGGCCATGGAACACATGATGCAGGGCTCCATGGAAACATATGCATCCAATCCAGCGCATAAGTAGGAGTCGTTGTGTTGTTCATTGCTCTTCTGTTTCTGAGCTGATCTGGATACGACGAGTATCACTGAGTGATTGAGGCAAGAGGCATTTTCATCCAAAGTTTCCACTGTTGAGGCTTTAGCCAGTAAGGTGTTTGACGAAGGGTCCACCAGAATTGCGGAACACGGTCCGCCTGTTGGTCCAGCACATGAACATTGGCAGTGATCATCGGACTGGTGACTTTCATTCTGGGCCAGTTTACGCACCAAACTCAGCCAGAGATTGTGACTGAAAGAAGCAAATAACAGCAAGCGATAAAAAAGTTCTAAGTAGGAGTTTCTGCACACTTAATTGCTTTGTTTAGTTGTGTTTCATAATCCCACGAGACATCACCGCATCGCGAAATGCACTCGTTTGCAAACTAGTCTGG
>NW_008753271.1:0-3587 GCF_000715545.1 Opisthorchis viverrini | reverse complement strand
TTGAACAGTCAGTCGTTCTGACTGATGCCAGTGCCATTCTGCATGCAAGGTGATTTTATTGAACCTGGTCAAATAGTACATTGGGACTTTCGACCAAGGTATCCAGAACACTGTGGGACGAAATGCTGTCTTGTGCAACGCCAACTTTCAGTTGCCTGCTCCTCGCCTCTAATTAGGCGGTTTTGTAGCCCCCGTAACAGATTTTGTACGCTCAATCATTCTCATCTGATTGGTTAATGGAGGCCTCAAGGTGTACCAAGTGTACGCTGATCGAATTACCAATTATGAGGCAGTACGAATTCCCCTAACAGTGTGTACGTCGTTTATAGGTCGGTTCTGTTTTTTTAGTTTCATCTGATCGTGCGCCTCCTCAAAGAAAGTTACCAGACAGCTGACCCACTGTAGCATCCCTCTCTCCTAGTAACCTCATACCACTGTGGTCCTGTTTATCAGTAAACTTACAACGACTTGTTTCATGGCTTGAAAGGCATCCCTCTAGTTCCCGTCAACCTTACGGACAGAATTTGTGGATCTGGTTTTGACAGGATACTCCGCTGAATCCAGCTGAATCTCTCGTTTACGATGGTCCGCCCCAACCGAATGGGCTGTCTCAGGCCACCTCATGTTTCATGTCGTTCGACAAGGGACTCGCCTGAATCCCAACCAAATCCCTCGTTTATGAAGATCGTTGTAAACGAGAGATATGACCGAGATTCAAGTTAATCTCCCGTAAAATTCAAAGTGGAATGCAAATGAATATATTCGTTGAACGTGTAAGCTGCGCTCCGGCATTTCTGACTGACATGAGTGCAGCAACCATACCTGGGATATCCTTTGAGACGATGAACGAGTACCATGGCATGCACATGAGCGTATCAGTGAAACTGGTGATTTCCTCCTGTCAGACATAGCTGCCTGAGAGAATTCAGTCTTCACCTTGCCTTCAGGGACATTCAGTTCGAACATGCGAGCTGATGTCATCGCCGAGATTTCGACCTAAGCTGAGGTTTTGTCCTGTAAGGCAATCTGAGAAGCCGAGAATCTGTTTCATCCTTATTGAGGTTCATGAGTAGTATGCGTATGACGAAATTCTGGAGATCCTGGGACCCGCGGCGTCTGGGCCATTAGTTTGACCCGTTAAACCATTTGGTCACGTGCGGATGATCGTCAGTGCGATTATCCCTTATTTAGAGGGGATGTGGATCTAGTAAATGAAGGCGGAATGGTGTTGTATCCCCTTCATTTTCAACGTAGCGGCCCTGACGTCGCGGTTTCGAGACCCACTGGAGTATGGTGAGGTGCGTACTCAAGTGATTTCCAGATATCCAGTTGTCCTTCCCGGATTCCTAGAACAGACTGACCTTACTTACTACTGTTTGTTGAATTCTAATTTTTGAAAGATTGAAGCTTTGAAACACATCAAATGAAATGATAGACGAAAGTTGACCCCTTTATAGTCTGCACAACATTGTTCCTCATTTGTGGTCAAACAATTTTTGGAAGTATCCGGAAGTGAAATTTCGAAATGCTTACAGAATGGTTTAACTGAAAAACATGTTACAGTGCTTTTGACTCAACTGGCCAATATTCCAACAAGCTTTGACAATTCCAGTATGCATTTCAACATGAGCCTCGGGATGCACTTGGAATCTTTTTCCAACATGATGGAGTTGACAGGGTGGATGGTGTTGTGTACCACACTTTGCTTAATGCCTCCTTAATACCGCTTGAAAGCCTGATGCGCTTAGCCAAACCTTAAAGCCAATGAACGTGCGAATCAGCTGACCTGTTGAACACTGACGCACACAGGCGTATCATGCGCACCCAACTGCGCACTGATGATGTCTCCTCGTATGGTGACGAAACGTTTCGTCAAGCCAATAGCCAAGCTCGGAGAACAGATCAATAGCCGCCTGATCAACAACCAATCAACTCACCCGGGGCACGAATAGTTCAACACGGAGAACAACCAATTAAATCTGTCCCAACGAAAACGGTTATTCCATTGGCAGTTGTGTAGTCAAATTACGTCCGGAGCTGATTCTCCTAATAAGCCTATATAACCACCTTCTATGAGTCCTTACTTATTTCCTCAAACATTTTCATCGCAGCTTGAGCAATGCACGATGGAGTTGACGAGGTGAATGGTTTGTGTGCCTTTTGTGGTCCCTAGTACACTGGCAGCTACTGTTTGAGGTGTGTGGACCGATACGAATCATTTCGGGGAGCAGTGTGGGATAACCTGGTGTATGGTTGTGAATCAGAGACTGTCGGCACTACGAAGCAGGTTGGATAGATCACCGACTGCGCATACCTGTACCTGTTTTTCTATCAAAATGCTAAAGAATGAGAGGTGGCGACCAAAAAACCAACCAAAGAAGATCACAAGGGTCACGAGAAATTCCAGAGCCTTTGTTTGGAGGGACATCACCGTCAGAATGACTTGCTGTGATCTTGCTAAAACCTAAACGGTCCATTGAACGAATTCTTGAATGTGCGGGCTTCTTGGATTGATTATATTAGGCTGTCACAAGAATGCAGAGTTTAAGAAAGTGTCAATCTCCAAACAGGTTATCGGACTGAAAACTTCAGTGTTCAATCTCTCAGTTATTAATGAAAACACGCTCGAGGATTGCTCCTACCTGATAAGCCTCAAGAAGGGCAAAACCGGTCGTGCGTGGTCGACGACCTTTCAGCAACCTTATGAGTAGTGTATTACTTCTATAAAATGATTTGTGATGTTTCGAATATCTACAAAATGAAACACGAGGCGGCCTGGTGCAGCACATTCAGTTGCTTGAAACCATCAGTCAAGCAGCTGGGTTTACATAACAAATCGGTGTGCAAATGAGTGTATCTCTCTACGAATTCCTTTGTCATTTCATTGCGTAGGACCACACTCTGTCACAACAAGTTTGGTCGTTCACTGTCCCAGCCATTTATCGCCCTCAAAACGATAGGCAAGGGAATAAAACAGCGTGAGCTCTGTTTGGAACTGGCGGTCCCAAGATTTAATCCCCTGATTGGTTGGACAAAAAGATTGCTATGTACACAATAAAAGGATTGAAGACAAAAAAAATGGTTACGGGGAGGAGTTGAGAAGGGTATAAGAATACAAACGGTCCATTGCATATCCTTTCCTGTCAGGTGTGATCACATGGCTTGGTTTTTTTAAAGAATTAGTCGAGCAAACGAGTGTTTGGTTGTGAACGGGTCGGTCATGTGAACCAATTGCTCTATCTCTGCAGATCGTTTGTTATGGCCTTGTTTATGGCCTTAGCTTTTCTGCAAGTCCAACCTGATCCAGGGCAAGTGCGGGGCTGGTTTGCAACAGGTTCTTTCTGTGCAAAACTGTAGTGCCAACTGGAAATGTTGGTGCATTCAGAGGAGCCCAGGTTACTTGAATGGTACGGTTTTGTAGGGTGCAGCTGAAATGAAGGTCAACAGAATCATTGATTGAGACAACGGTCATGTGATCACGTGGCTTTCTTTGAAAATTGGCGTAAGTGAAAATTTGGGAAAAGATCGATTAGGTCTCGGACTGGTAATATGTTGGATCTGTCGCAGTGAGCAGTTGTCATTCCGTT
>NW_008753270.1:0-3592 GCF_000715545.1 Opisthorchis viverrini | reverse complement strand
GTTTATAGCGCGTCCAAGATGATACTCTGGGTGTGGTGTCACTAAATCGCATGATGATGTTCGTGGTGTCTCTTCTCTGGCCCGTGACTGTCCTTCGATTCTCTTGGTGTTTCTCAAGATGAAGCCGATTGATTCGTTTGAGTAGCCACCGCAAAATGTCGTATTCGAGAATGGAACGCATACTACCTTTCATAGTGCGTCAGGCTAGCACGTTTACTGAGACTGTCTGGTGAACGTCAGAACTTGTAATTCAAGGGGATTTTTTAGTGAACCGTTGATGATGTAACCAGACTGCCTTTCGTAAGAGAGCAGATGGTTTCTAGAAGCTTGTAAAATGAGCAACGGCTAATGAGGAATGCTAATGGGAGCTCTTCTGGGGACCGTTACCTTGCTAGATAGATCGCCTTACTTTCACAGCAATACGCTTCTCGCTTAGTTAGGGCTAGTTGTCTAGACCAGTCATTTGGATGACTCACGATGATTTCCAGTTCGAATCTTTCTGTGGAGGTGGAGGCTGGGAGCCTAACTGAGCAAGACTGAAACGAAGATATAGGAATCTTACATCCAAACAGCCACAAGTTTGTAGAGGAAATCACCAGGCCGCTACGACTCTCAGATGAACGCCAAGAAAGGTACTGTGAAACAGAGAGGTATGCTTCAAGATAGACATACTACTGATAGATGCCCTACTCAAGCTCAGGGAATTTGAAGTGGGTACAACGGAGCGGCGATGATTCTATAAGCTTTTCAACATAATATCTACAAAATCTACTAAAGCTTGGTCAACAATCGGTAGTTTTTAGCTACGTTTCGATTCGATTTGACACAAAAGCTTCATCAAGCCGAGTGAGTGGGTCCCCAAGTTGTTTAGGTCTTAAGGCGAGCGGAGAACCAACCAATAAGACCAGATCAGCACACTATATCAGTGATGAGTGTCAATTAAAGGGTCCTGTCGGTTAGTGCAGTTGCTTAAATCTTGCGGCTCATGGGTTAGGGGAGTTTCAAAATATTTTTCATCGGGTTTAGTTCCTCCTTCTTTCACTCCAAGGTGCTTCGATTGATGATTCACCCTGGGTGCCACTGGCAGATTTCTCTGCTCTGTATGGGCTTGTAAATGGTACAACAATTTGGTTATAATGTTGGTGACTCCTTCTGATGACCGCACACCAACATACGTCTGCTAGGCCGATCCAAAACCGTTCTCAGCACGCTTGCCAGTTTTATGCCTTCTGTTCTATCAACACGGTGATACCCCAGGCGGTCGGTTTGGGTAGCAACTTCTGATTTCTGAAATGTCTTGCAAATGACTGTCAACTTATTGTCAGTTTTCAATATCCATTGCTGGCTAGGCTTGAAATGAGGTTAAGTTGTCCGTCAGTGGAAGTTACGGGGAAGGGCTTTCAGGCCAAAGCCAGCAGTGAAGTAACAGATACTACGCAAGCCAGCGAGCATTTTGCCGTGGAGCGATGGTGTAAACCTATGGTTGAAATTAGAAATATTTCGTATGGGGAGATGAGCTATGTGGAAGAGTGTTCCCTATAAAAAGGTCGCTTCTACAAATGTTCACTGTCTTCTGCGCAAGTTTCTCATGACCAGGCATACTGGTGTTACATCCTATCAATATCCCCCTTCGAGAAAGGGGGAATCTGAACCAACCCATCTTCTTTGCAGTCACTCTTCGGACAAAAAAGGGCTTACTGAAGCAACCAGCCTATTGAAGATGTTTTGCTCACACATAACACCGATCCTATCAAGACGTGCATGCAAGCGTTACCATATCAATAAAAGGTGTCTTTCTAGGAAAGAATTAAGCTGCAACTAGTTTGAAAAGTAACTGCTTTGACATAAGTAAAGCCGAAACCCAAGAGGGATTCTTTCGTTTAAGCCTGGCTTGCCTTTTCTAGCACATATGTCAAATCTAAGATACCTACAGATCATTAGTTTAGAACATTTTTTCGCTGCTGAATATCTCTACGAGACAAGGCATGTTCCATAACAAATGCAGTGCGTTTTGAGCTGGAAATCCGTATGGCAAAAACTGTTAATTGGACATTCTCTTGGTGTTTCTCTAAGATGAAGCGATTGATTCGTTTGAGTAGCCACCGCAAAATGTCGTATTCGAGAATGGAACGCATACTACCTTTCATAGTGCGTCAGGCTAGCACGTTTACTGAGACTGTCTGGTGAACGTCAGAACTTGTAATTCAAGGGGATTTTTTAGTGAACCGTTGATGATGTAACCAGACTGCCTTTCGTAAGAGAGCAGATGGTTTCTAGAAGCTTGTAAAATGAGCAACGGCTAATGAGGAATGCTAATGGGAGCTCTTCTGGGGACCGTTACCTTGCTAGATAGATCGCCTTACTTTCACAGCAATACGCTTCTCGCTTAGTTAGGGCTAGTTGTCTAGACCAGTCATTTGGATGACTCACGATGATTTCCAGTTCGAATCTTTCTGTGGAGGTGGAGGCTGGGAGCCTAACTGAGCAAGACTGAAACGAAGATATAGGAATCTTACATCCAAACAGCCACAAGTTTGTAGAGGAAATCACCAGGCCGCTACGACTCTCAGATGAACGCCAAGAAAGGTACTGTGAAACAGAGAGGTATGCTTCAAGATAGACATACTACTGATAGATGCCCTACTCAAGCTCAGGGAATTTGAAGTGGGTACAACGGAGCGGCGATGATTCTATAAGCTTTTCAACATAATATCTACAAAATCTACTAAAGCTTGGTCAACAATCGGTAGTTTTTAGCTGGGCAACGTTTCGATTTGACACAAAAGCTTCATCAAGCCGAGTGAGTGGGTCCCCAAGTTGTTTAGGTCTTAAGGCGAGCGGAGAACCAACCAATAAGACCAGATCAGCACACTATATCAGTGATGAGTGTCAATTAAAGGGTCCTGTCGGTTAGTGCAGTTGCTTAAATCTTGCGGCTCATGGGTTAGGGGAGTTTCAAAATATTTTTCATCGGGTTTAGTTCCTCCTTCTTTCACTCCAAGGTGCTTCGATTGATGATTCACCCTGGGTGCCACTGGCAGATTTCTCTGCTCTGTATGGGCTTGTAAATGGTACAACAATTTGGTTATAATGTTGGTGACTCCTTCTGATGACCGCACACCAACATACGTCTGCTAGGCCGATCCAAAACCGTTCTCAGCACGCTTGCCAGTTTTATGCCTTCTGTTCTATCAACACGGTGATACCCCAGGCGGTCGGTTTGGGTAGCAACTTCTGATTTCTGAAATGTCTTGCAAATGACTGTCAACTTATTGTCAGTTTTCAATATCCATTGCTGGCTAGGCTTGAAATGAGGTTAAGTTGTCCGTCAGTGGAAGTGGGAAGGAAGGGCTTTCAGGCCAAAGCCAGCAGTGAAGTAACAGATACTACGCAAGCCAGCGAGCATTTTGCCGTGGAGCGATGGAACCTATGGTGCAGTGAAGTTACAGATACTACGCAAGCCAGCGAGCATTTTGCCGTGGAGCGATGGTGTAAACCTATGGTTGAAATTAGAAATATTTCGTATGGGGAGATGAGCTATGTGGAAGAGTGTTCCCTATAAAAAGGTCGCTTCTACAAATGTTCACTGTCT
>NW_008753269.1:0-3621 GCF_000715545.1 Opisthorchis viverrini | reverse complement strand
CGTGTTTCCACCTACTGTTTCTGCCCAGCCAGCTTTCTAGATGTGAATAACACTGAATGGTTGCCTACTCTTTAGACGTCTGTTGTCTTTAGACATTTTACGGAAAATACCCCGGTGTCGGAAAATCAGAGTAAACCAAACCAAGCAACATCAGAACCATCCGAATATCCTTAGGCTTCCTCTCATGTTGGCGGTAATGGTGAATAGTAAGATGATTGCTTTCAAATACCATGGAAGTATGATATAGATAAGACTATGAAGAAAGAGAATCTGGGGCTGAGATTGGTGAGGATAAAGATGACGAAGACGAGACGGGTGAGGATGATGAGTGCCGATGATGTGAGTGTCAGATAAGAATGTCGGTTGTAGGATGCCAGCAGGGAGGAATTACTGTTTAGACTGATGTGAGTAAAGGGTTACTCCAATCCATTAAATAAGCCACCTTGGGTGTCAAGTCAGAAGAGTGCTTGGCTAAGTCAAGACAGCGGACGGAGCTTTTCTCATCAAGGGAGCAAAAGCTTTATTAGCATGGTTTTCTTAATAATGCAGGCCACGGCAGCGGCCTCAGTTGTAGGGAGTCGCTCATAGCCACACAAACGTTTTGTTCATTTTGTTGAATGTCTGGGCATTTGTAAGAAGCCCAGAGCGCATGTGGCCAAAGCCGGACATGAAATACTTGGGCAATGCTGTGCAGAGCCATAAATCAAGGGGTCAACGTCTCTCAGCGCTACTAGCAGAACTAGCATCTGATTAACTGGACTTGGCTGAAGCGAGCCACACTACGGATCATCCTATTTAAACTGTAAGGCTCAAACAAAGAAGCTAGGGTTGTGCTTACCCGTAGCACTCCGCAGTTTGGTAAATTAACAGCAGTTAAACATCCATTATTACAACGCATGCAACGGCATGTTCTGCAGCAGGTATGTAAGGTGTTAACAGCGCACAAGTAAGCAATTTTGTTGAAGGCGAACATAAACTTCAGTAGTTTCAAAAATTGCTAACTTGCAATCTGGTCAACAAGAGGATGCATTGAGTAACATATAAATTGGCCCTATAGTGATCACCGCAGAGGGGTATGAGAGAGTCAGATACAATCTAGACTATCTCTCCCGCGATCAGGGGTTGACCGACGAATCATTGTTTAACTTCTCCACTGACATGGATCGTATTTTAATGACCGTCTACATGCAACTGTCTTCGATGGTACAAAGTCATTTGACGTGTCGTCTTCAAGTCACTTAATATTATTGTGGGGACATATCGACTTGTCAAGTGATGTGACCGAATACGCAACCGTACTTACTAAACTGTTGGAGATAATTTGTAGAATATAGGAAAGATAACCGCTGACAAGCGCAAATACTCTACCAATCAGTTAAAAGGAAAGCGGAATAACGGCAAGCATACAGCAATAAAACCGAACCAAATAGTTCACCAGAGTGACAGGCTTAGGGCTTATATTTTATGAGCGTAATGCTCACTTTTCCCGTCGTGGACCATGAAATTAAAAAAACAGACTGTACTCACCAGCATTGGTCGCGGTGCGTTTCTTTTATCTTAGTATAAGGAATGGAATCCAGCAGAAAATATGGTGATTATTCAACAATTATGGCACAAAGTTCAAACGAAACACAAAGACTCCGGGGTTTGTGTGCTGTCCAGAGTCAAACAAGAATGTAGCTTTCTCGTTTTGCACTGAGACAGGTCATGAAAGTTTGCAGTCAGTGAGCCACTATAAGGGCTAGTAGTTTATTCTCAAGATGCTTCTCACTGCTACAGAAGCCCGGGTAGATGTTGAATAATGCTGTCTGCCTTGGAGGCAAGTTAACCCCGTCATGCATCAGGTTCCCATCTGTCCGGAAAGAGAAGACAAACGTAGTCGTGTAACTTTGAGGGCAAGTTCTCAATTATTTTCACTCATCTCATGTCTGAGGTGAATGATCTAAAGGTTCTAAGCGACTTTTCATAAAAGGAGCTTCCTAAAGTGTTGGTTATAGGCATGGAAGCAATTTTCTTAGGAATTTTGTATGTGGGTGTCCAGGGTGGATGATTTAAGCGGCATAATTGGGTCCATTAAGAATGGACACAACTGTCCGATATACTCTGCGTCTACCCCTTGCAGAAATGCTTCCGTAATCAGGTTTTCTGCTCAAGTGTTCGGCAGCCAGCATGTTACTGTATGAGAGTGCATGTGATCAATAACTGGAGCTGTGCTGTGGTCTAAGAGCATCAGCTCACCCCCGCTCTCGGTGAGAGTGACTTCAAACTGATCCATCACATGCAGCTATTTGACGCTTGTCATTGCAACCCCGAACACACAGTAACCCAGGTGGCGAAAAGCTCTGAAGTGGTCACAAAAAGTAAAACTCACATCTAATTCCTTGTTTATAAGCCTCTAGTGGACCTGTTTATGCCTCATTAACTGCTCACAGAAATACAGCAGATGGCTAGAGAACAGGATCATTCCCCGACTGCCTCAGCAAGGCGTAACTTACCGCTGATGGTATGCAGATTTGGTAGTGATTGACTGTGCATTTATCCGCGCATAGTGAGTCTGTGAAAGGGCAGGTGAATTCCGCTCAACTTCAAAGCGAGCTGAAACACATCAACTGGCATCCTATTGGCCAGTTTTCATTAGGAAACGCGGCTTCACCATCCTTAGAGTGGTCTATCACAGCTCCTTGAATCCACCTAGAGACAGGCTGAAATTTACTTGTGAATTGGACCTGGTCTTTCAAGACTGCCACTAAGAATACCGGTTAACAACCGGTGAGTATGACTACGCCAGGACATTTTGAACCCAACCTTGCAAATTTATGACGGTTTAACGCATTGTGAGTATTTCGGCTCAGGCCGTAGTAGGAGTCCCGGGCTTGGGGTGTTGATAAATTCAATAGGCATTACTCAGAACGCTATCCGCCTCCATTTGACCTGGTTCTAAATAACACTAGTCACACCGTGGACCAGGCTCTGCTGGTATGTCCACTAGCCAGAATTATACTGCTCTTCGTTTTGCTCCTTCTTGCTTTAACCGACGAACCTGTATACTGAATGTTTGACAAAGTTTGCTTTTATGGAAGATGTTATTGCGCCATCTATAGTGCTGCCAACATGTATAAAAACAAACTAAAGCACACCAAACTAAAACACACACACTAAAACACAACTCTTAGTACCCAAAATTTAATAACCAATTTAATTAAACAACAGGGAATTTTATAGAAACTTCGACGTCTTTCGGAGAGTAGTTTACAGCATTTTGAACTGCTGATGATGAATCGGTCCTTAGACAGAAGCTAGAATGATGCAGAATATAAAATTGTGCATTTTTAGGTGGAAAACGTCAAGCCTTCCCTCAAACTGAAAGTATGCTTCAGAAGTACTGGCGACTGCCCGAGAGACAAGGTCTGCATTTGAGGTTATTCACCAGAGCAAACTCGTGATTAGTTTGTTGTGGCGAGACTGTCCCAGGCCCAACAGTTTCTCTTGAGTTTTCCTGATTCTGCTTCAACCACTTAGTCATTCCCAATTCCAAGCCATGCAGATCCACCAAAAAGGTGTGAAATCCATGAAATAGTCGCTTGTTTTTTGATACGGGTTTCAGCCAACTAGCTGTGATGA
>NW_008753268.1:2122-3632 GCF_000715545.1 Opisthorchis viverrini | reverse complement strand
CAATTTCCCTTGATGAATGACACATTTGTCTAGGCGAAAAATGTAGATTCACGGAAAAGTAGATGAAACATAAACAAGTGCAGTTTTTCGGACTGTAAAAGAAATCTTGTTTTCTATAGAGGAAGATGTTGGTAGCTCAGGTAGCGTAGATGGTGGTCTTTGGGTTGTTAGCTGAGCTGGGCAATTTGATTGCAAACGTTTCATCAGCAATCGAGGTAACATCATCAGTGCGTTATTGTGGAGCGTAGGAGTGCGTAGCGGTGGGTTGGTGGTTGTGCGTTGGGTAGTGTTGTGCTTGTGCTAATATACGTGCTGCTAGCAGAGGATGACCTTTGATCACGATTAGTTGTTCGGTCGGGCGATTCCATTATCTTGATGAAGGGAATTACCTCTGGTGTTCGTCCGGACGCGATAGATACCTCCATTTTGGCTTACCGCATACGCCCTTCTGATTATACCTCGGCATCATGCATTGCCAAACGGATTCTCAGCCAGCGTGACTAATCTGTTTGACGTGTAACATAATTTTGTCCGTTAGCTCTACATATTGATTGTGAACTAACTCCTGACCAGTGAGATTTTTAAGTTTCAATGTGAGCTGTTAGACCTGATTCGAGCGCCGCTTATCTTGTCGCGGCGACGACGGTTAATGTTTTCGAATACCATACCTCAGCAATATGATTTTCCCTTGGTCGTCAATCCTAGTTAAATTCCCTTGCAGCACGCGAAACCCTCTGTACATATATTGCTAGCATGTGAGCCGCTGCAATCGGCTGACTGTCAAGCGCCAAGCGGGTCTCGTCGGCCTCATTCCAGAAGGTGACCAACACTAAATGCCCCCATGTGTGTGCTAGCCGGAGATATCAATTTTCGCTTTAGTGGATCTAGATTTCTAGGATGTTGATGATAAATTATCTCAGGGTGTTTGAGAACTCCGCCAGCACGAGCCGAATCTGACTGCCGTGCAGCAATACAGCCATCACCGTATTTTTCTACACACGAAATTCTAGCCCGGTGGGTTGCCTCCAAAGCGAAACAAAGCCTGCACTGTAGGTGGTATGTTCAAAGGAAATCGCATGTCTTTCACAATTTTAATTTACACGGGTTGACTGCTGCGCGTTGTCACCTTCCGAATAGAGTAGATATGACAACGGAACTGTATTGCTGCACTTTCATTCTAGATCGCTTCGTCTAACACATTTGATAGTTCGTCAAGAATTTTTTTGAAGATGGACTTATTTGGTACGTCCAATCATGCTGTAAATTTGTAGTTCCCTGCTCTTTAATATGAGAAGTATAACCTGCCACCTTTATTCCGTCAGAATCAACAAAAATCATGAAATTGAATTTGTTTGCAATCCAAACGTCATCATCCAAACGTGGCGTTCGATTGCCTTTTCACACACTCAATTGTTGCGCATTTGTCTTTGCGGTATTTCACTTTCGCGGGTGCAATCAATGTGAGGTGGCATCTCGTCCAACCGGTTACCTGAGTTACGCGTGGTTTGGG
>NW_008753268.1:0-1823 GCF_000715545.1 Opisthorchis viverrini | reverse complement strand
TGTACAGTATTTCTTTGCTGCCTTGCCCAAAACCTGTGAAAATGGATAATAAATTGGTGAAACAAATGCACATATATATAAGAGGTGTCAACCGCTAAGATAATACTGTGTATCTGCTATAACCCTCATGTCAAGATAGCTCCCACTGAAAATCGTTTGAATTGCCATTGGTGGGTGAAGTGTGCTCGAGAGTTTGTGAATCAGCTGTCTGCATGGGAGGTACTAGCCACTCTGTCACCCTATATGAGACCAGAATGGTCATACCTTCTATGCCGTCCATTGCTGTATGCTATGCCACACTAGACACAACCCGATATAATACTTAGATGAACTTTACTAGAACTTATCTGACATTTTGAACCAAACCGCCCACAACTGCACTCTATTGAGTGGCTAAATCATGTTGACTCTATTAAACAACAAGAGCATATTATACACCACGGACATTCACAAGCGATTGGGTTATTTACTAACTGTATGAATATTGGTTGTAAGACACCGCGGTGTACTGGGAATACAAAACCATTTCCGAGAGAGGGAAAAAGGATGCCTATGTGCCTCTGCGTTCTCCAGAACTTCAGAGGTTTCGTTGAGCTCACTTGCATCAAGACAATCATTACCGATGAAAGCGCGGTTTCGTTCTTACCGAACATATTTCAGCGGCCGCACACAACTCAGTTCCGCTAATCCGACGTGGTCGTGAGAAACCAAAGTGGCTTCCGCTTCCGCTACACTAAGCGACCGACAAAATGTGCTATCCCTCCATGTGCGAAAGCTGTGAACTACACGGGCAATACGGAGTAATTTAATGTATGCGTGACCGAAGCGTCACTAAATCACTTACATAGTCCTCCTTTGTAAATTTATAATCGCAAATATTTTTGGAAAGTACCTACTCAGTGGATCAAAGCTTTTTCTCAGAAACTCGACCAAATGGCCGCAGTGTTAGGCTGGCAGTGAAAATGCAGCGCCTTCGGGAACTAATAGTGAAAATGCAGCGCCTTCATTGGGGAACTAATTCACGTGTTTGAACCATACTCACAACATACCCTTGAGTGTTAGTGAAATCTATAATATCAATTACATTTGAGGCGTTAATCATAAAAATGCCGGTAGTCCAAGTTTAAGGAAGCTATTGCCCATTTCGTTTTGGTATATTAGTTTAAGTACCACAATTTGCGCAAATTATCACGGACAAGATAGAATGCACCAAGAATCGGTCACAGAGGGAATAGAACTCAAGGAAACAGAAACGACTGATAACTTATCACCAAGTAAGGAGACGAGGATAAGAAGACTGACCAGTTCGAATTCGAGCACATCGGTGAGCCATGAGACAGTGATTTTGCCTGCCCCGAAATTTCATCTAATGTTCCGTGGTTGTTCGTCAGTTAAAAGTTGAATCACCCAAGGCTTAGGAATCAACCCAACGCCATCCCAGCCAATTCTGGCAGCAGTTCCCAGATATATATATGCTGATATATGCTGATGAAAGTGCTGAATGGATCAGCATCACCATCACCAAAGGCAGCGACATCACCGTTGGCAACGATGTTTCACTGCCATACCACCATAAGGCTCGTCCAGTTACATATATATAGTTGTATTCAAAGCCCTACAGTGAAGAGAAGAGGAAAAAAGTGGGTGAGGGAGGGGACTCAGTGCTGTCTTATGTGAAGCATACTGAGGTGCCTACACCTCCAACCGTCCGGTCAGAAAATCTGGAAAGAAACTGACAACACGAACTTCAGTGATATCGATAAGCCGCCATTTCTTGCAGTCACCAAACAAGCACAGACAGGGTCACAGGGACACCATCGTGG
>NW_008753267.1:0-3635 GCF_000715545.1 Opisthorchis viverrini | reverse complement strand
AACGAGAGTGATGTGACTATGAACGAGATCAATTTTAGCCAATTTATGTGCGTTTATGAGTCACAACCCCTCGGTAAGGCACAGCTCATCTAGGGAAACAACCCAGTTATAAACGTACTCAGTCAGTCGTACATTCATGACGCCACTCATTGACAGTACTTCAAGAAGAAGGACCACGGAATGTGGTGATAAGCATCGAATGACTCAGTCCCGATTGATGTGAGTCTTTGTGTTTCGAAGGAATATTGGCACCCAGTCACATTGTGACCACCTAGGTCTCTAACGGGGTGTGACAGGTTGGAACGCTGCTTACTTACGTGAGAGGGTAAATATTCAACATGTGTTTTCAGGTGGTACATCTTCGCTTCTTCCTTACCGACGATAAATCACTCAATTTCGCCCCACTCACTAATGGGAAAATGTTCGATTGAGTCTGAAGTTGTGTGTATAAATATAATTCTAGAGTATTATTCAGGTGCTATTCAGGTGCAGGACAATGCAACTTAAAGTTCTCCCAAACATTCTGGGCAAGACGAGAGATGTCAGTTTTTCTTTCCCCATCAAACTCAAAACTTATCAAATCGGTACGAAATATCATTCGCAAGGCAAGGTGATCATGTAAGTGGTGCACAGGAAGCGATAGGACCGGTGCTGAATGGATTCATTATGCTGAACGGGATTCATCACATATTAATAACGCTAACAGAACTATTCACAAGGTTGCTGAAAATTCTTCGACAGCCCACGACCGGTTTCGCCCTTCTTCAGGCTCATCAGGTAGGCGCAGTCCCCTTGTTTCCGTCAACTTTATGATCTACTTGAACCCAAATTGTACGAAGTTAGCGAACTACACTCATTTGCAAACAAATTCGGCTTTGAGAGAGACTCACCTAGAATCAAGCTGAATATTTCGCCCATGATGTTTCAGTTACTTAGAAACATCAGCTGGGTTCCAGGTGAGTCTCTCGCCAAACCAAATTTGTTTGCAAATCAGTGAATTTCGCTAACAGAACTAGGCTACAGGCCACCTCGGAGCTGCGGTGTCTGCTGACGAGGTTTTGTACCAAGTGAGGTGGCAAAAGGCAAATAAAATCGCCTATCAACAAACATGTTTTCGACCGAAAAGCCCCCAAAATAAAGAATTTGAAGTTTCATGGATGAATCACTGTTCGAGTTTATTGCATTAGGTTTTCCACTGGAAGATTCGTTCACTCAGAATAAGGGTGGTCACTTGGATACTTTTAGGCTTTTGGTCTAGAAGCTCTCAAGTGAATCGTCTTCGTTGTAGTGCAACGTCTTGTGACTGCGTGACATATTGAGCCGCATTGATGAGCTGTCTTTCGGACACAGGGTCTCTCATAACAGTTTGATCAATGATTAGAGGTCT
Organism: Opisthorchis viverrini; assembly: GCF_000715545.1. Taxonomy (NCBI): domain Eukaryota; kingdom Metazoa; phylum Platyhelminthes; class Trematoda; order Opisthorchiida; family Opisthorchiidae; genus Opisthorchis; species Opisthorchis viverrini. Next base: position 2,248 of record NW_008753267.1, on the reverse strand, counting down.
GATGACAATCTCTGGATCCTCAAGGTTACGGGTAAATACGTAATATAGCCTACTATCTATAGGGCTGCTAAGATCCACTCAACTTAATCTGCTAATGAGTGTGTGCCACCTGCATGGTTACCCCTCCAAAAAGGTTGGACTACTTGCAGAGTTCTACTTCAGCCATTACTGTCTTGCAATCAAGCAGTTGAACGAATACCTTGATAAAAGGTACTTATCGGCCCCCCGGTCTAGGTCTTCTTGCCCGAGCGAAACAGCAACCCACAAACACGAATGGACAACAACAAAACCAACGGAAACGATAGAAACTGCCGTAGCATTTTGTCGCTCTTCCACCGTCGAAATCGCGTCTGTTACCAGATTCGCCTATCACATCAAACTACTCCTAGTGGAAAAATACCATAGCTGTTTTGCACTGAATTTCGTATGGAACCGCAGAAACACCTTGAGCAACCAAAGGAAATTTCGCCAGGGAACAAAGAGACTAAAGCAGTTTGAAAACCAAACCCGAACACAACTGACAAATCAAATGAACAGTCAAAAGAGATTCTGATGAGTTGCTCGCCTTCTGTCTTCAAACTCGGCCAACTTGGTAATCTATTCTCTTGGCCTGATGTGGCTTTTGAGTCAAAAGCAAAGCATCGCCCGGCGACAAACCCGCTGATCGTCTACCAAAGCTTTCGGTTCGATGATTTTGCGGCAATCACACACACACACACACACACACACACACACACCGGGTTGGCATCCGTTTCCGGACTCGCCTTTCATATCTACGGATGGCCACGCACACTAGGTGCCACCACGTGTGGTGTGCGAAGGGCCGCGTGTGCAGCCAGCTGGACGCCCTTTACCCGGTGCCAACCTCAGGGAGAGCGGGGGGATTCTAACGTGGTCAACTGATGACTCATAGTCCATACATCATGTGGGAACATTTGAACAGTTGAAACAATCGGAGTAGAGGATGACCCGTCTCGCTGGTAATCGAAATGCTCTGCACCACCGTTGTGTACTTGATACTCCGGAATTTCTAGAGTGTTGAGGCGGGTTATTCGCAGACACAGAGGGAAGAGACCTAGCGGTATTACTGACAATCCCACTTAGTTTAATTCATTCTGGTCTATACAAGTCACTCTTACCACCACTAGAATCCTGGCAAACCGAACTGTCCAGTTTATCAAGGCATATTGTTCATAGGCTCGTGTTGAGACATCTGGGTAGTTGAGCACAGTGGTATCTCGATTTCCCCTGCCTAGGCTTGGGTAATCTGGCAGTATCGCAGCCCTCGTGCAACCTTCGAGTGGCATGGTAGCTAGGCACCAAAAGGGTGCTACAGCTGAACGATTTTAAAAATATTCTTTACAGTGGTGTCTGACCCTATAGATGCTTTTTCGGCAGTCCGTATTCCTTCATTCGTCCGGCCGCCATCTTGTGCGGCAATTCCGTCGCAATGAGCCAACCATCTGCGTCTGGCATTCTCCCAGTCCAGTCGATAGCAAGCATCGGCTTAGGCAGAAACCAATTCTGTCGCAATGAGCCAACCATCTGCGTCTGGCATTCTCCCAGGCCAGTCGATACCAAGTATCGGCTTCAGGAAGAAACTACTTTAGCCGACCTTATAAGCAAACATCACTGCGCCTTAATCATGTAAACACTGAAGTCAGTGGCGTACTGTTGGGTCCCTCATAAAGTCCACCATAAAAGACAGTCCTCAAATATATGTGTTTCTTTATCCATGAGAATCACATCTCCCTTAGGAAGATGTGCACTGCAAGGACCATCCTGGGCACAAACTTTGTATCAGAACTAGAATGCGATTTCATTCGAAATCTCCCATTTCCACAGGTTATACTACTGACTTCAAGAAATACACTATCTTGTCTGTTCGTTTTTTTTCACGCTTGGGTAACCTTATGACAAAGTTTGGTTGCGTCGGCTTACAGTAGGATGAACTTTCCTAAGTAAGTTTATAGATGTATTGACCACGAGCGTTTGCCGTGGTCCGTAAAACCCCTGCCTTATCGCTTGCTGTCAGCTTTTCCCGTCACTGATATGCACCGCTGTGCTAGGGTCGCATCAATGCACACTTATGGTGCCAACAGTCGTCGGATCGATGTTCTCAAAACCTTTTCATCATCCGACCGTCAAGTCGTCATTATTGTCTACCAACTGATGGTTGAATAGCGATCAGCCACCCACACGCCTTCCGCAACCAGGAGTCCGATTAGACAGGAGACGGATTGTGACC
>NW_008753266.1:0-3642 GCF_000715545.1 Opisthorchis viverrini | reverse complement strand
AAAATTCGGTGAGCTGCGAGAATGTGAATCAAGATTAGGATGGCTGTCGGTTAGAGCACAACCGTGACAACGTTCAATATCTTATTTTAAAAAGTTTTATTCCTTTCTCAAAGATTTTGCAGCTAAGTGCATTGTGCTGCTGATGCGCACGATGCAAAACTGATCGCCCACTGGAAGCATACCAAAATTATTTTCTCCAAACTATGGGGTTTTCACAGTCGTGACCCTCAGATGGATTTAGTCTAATAAGCTTCCGCCTTTAGGTGATATGTTGCTCAAAGTGTCGCTTGAGTTAACGAAATTTCAGGGTCAGGAACCACCACGGAATCTAATTTTTTACCGGTTCGGAAGCGGTAAATCACAAACGCCCATTTAGGCATATTATGGCGTTTTCCGGTGACGGATAAAAGCTACAGAATTTTCAACGCAAGTTCTATCCAGAAAAACCGGCGAGGGAGTTTTGTTTGCTTTACAGCGAATTTCCGCATGAGAAATTCTCCCACGGCGCTTACGTTCTATCAACTGTAGCAGCGCTAGACAACTGCACGAATTGTACAGTATGATAATGATAATGATATGCAAGAAACCAAGATCCGCGAAACCAAAATTTCAAGGTCAGGTTTTGTAGATTTTTTATTCTAGCCCATCCATAGTTCTTTAACCTGTTTTTTATACTGGATATCTATTTTTCATGGTGCCACTCTTCCACGCTTCCACGGTCCTATCTGACCTACCAGCCCGCATAGGTATCTAAGACTGACTGTGACCCTCGTAATACAATCCGTAGTTCCCCTACTACCCTAGAACTCTCTACTGTATTCGACCAAATCAATCATTCCTCAACCTGCTTCTAAGTGTCTCATCATGACACCGCTCCCGTCTTCCTCAAAGCGGTCGCTTGACCCCGAATCCCCATCAGCTGTCCTCCCGGTATGTTCAAAGAAGCGGCTTAGATCCAGGAGATCCAGCTCCCAATCCCCTCACCTCTCGAGGCTGGCAAAGGCAGAATCCCAAGCAACCCGTTCAGTTGTTCTAACTGACTTATCCTTGCCTCTTCAACCCGGCAACACTTTCACCGTTGCCAGTAGGTTCTGAATTCCTGAATGACCTAGAAAATCTCAAAACACGTGTGCGCCTGACGGAGACCGGAATGTCCTCTCTCCGAACCATACAATCGACTGCATGCCTTCTGAATCCTGACGCATTATGCGATCAAACAAACTTAGATAAAGCGTCATTTCTTATTGGTACGATTGCTACTGAGATTTGTCAACGCATAGAATGCCGGCATCAAGTCCTAATATTCAATGTGTCCGATCGAATCCCACTTGAGCATGCCAAAACTGCCATCCCGAATGCATGTGGCATGCAGGACCCATATACACAGCTCGGTGGCCTCGGAAGTCGAAAACATCCATGTGTTGCCCGATAATAATGCGATTCCGGGATGAAAAAATGCCGCGCGTCTGCTAAAAGCCCAGACTCTTCTCGCATCTACCAAAAAATTCCATACCTTAAAACTTAAAGCTGCTCGTACAAGAATGCAAAGACAGCTTACCGAAAAGTCACCTAAACCTGTTGCCCTGTCACCAACCAGTACTTGCGCTGACGAGTGCCACAATGCTACACAAAGGTGTCTGTTGGACCCAGGTCCTGTAACCCATGCTCATGACCATGAGCTTTCCGCTCATATCTCTGGGCATCCAAAAATGCTATATCTGACCTCCACCACGCCATCGAGATCAACTGCTGATTTAAGAGACACGGTAACTAGTCAGACCACACATGAGGCTGTAGTGGAGAATGATAGCACGGGTTCTCATTCTAAACCTCCTGACCTAGTGACACTTCGTGTCTCCCCTCCGAAGCGCTTCCTTGAACTCAAGCACTTGCTGTCCAAGTCTCGCGCCATAACCCCTTCTCCTGTACCAACTCCCCGACCTCCCGCTCTTCGCCTTTCTTCTACAGACCTGACTAAACCCGTGATTCCTCATAAGCACATCTGTAGCCCCTCTAGCCGTGCAACCCAGTTCCCTGGTGGGATCTCTAAACCACAACTACCATTACGTAATTCTAGCCCCTATCAAGTTCCGACCCTCTGGAAACCTGCGTACTATATGCCTGGGATCCCTTTCCAGGGACTACCTACTCCACCGCGGCCTCCGTCCCCTCCGAAGCCACATGCAGCCCCATCTCTACGACCTTTAGCTGTATCTCAACTTCCTACTCCAAACCCCCTTCAACTACAGCCAACGCAGAGGGTTCCTGCTCACTCCTAACAGAGCTCACCCCTCCCAGAGAGTTTGACTACACCACTGACTTCCTCACTGCTACCTGTCCCCTCCTCTTACCTTGCATCTCTCACCATAAACCTCTTATTCCATCTCCTCCAATCGGCCGAGTTTGGTTACCCAGTCTCTCTGCCCCCTACGATTCGATGCTGAGGGTTCTAAAAAACAGATCCACTCGCCCTCTCAGTGCCCCTGCCTTACCCTCTCATTCCCTGTCTCTCAAACACTTCTCCTGCCCTTCCATCCCGCGTGACCCAAATCCCGCTGTTTCTGTCGAGCTACCACACGCGGTACGACTTCCTGAATACGTCGATTACATTATTACAAACGACTGCCCGACCCAGCCTGTTACTCTTTGTCCACGGAGCTCCTCCTCCCAAAATCAGTCCGTACCCTATGCTGAGCCTGACCCAGTACCTCGTGCCGTGAGTTCAAACCCATTCCAACGACGATTTACTCATCTACAAACGGTACTGAATACCCCCCAGACTCCGGACCCTGTTTCATATAACCTAACCACCAGGTAACTAGTCCCCCCAATGCAGAACCCCACCGTGAGGTTACGAAGTTCCTACTTAGTACCGTCTGCTCGCCGATGAGCTTGTCAATAATGTTATTCAATGCCCGCTCATTACTGCCCAAAATCCATAACCGAGCGATTGGTCATCATCATCGCCATTATCGACAGCGTGACATCAGCATGACACCGATGCTTCACCACCGTCCCACCATGACTTATTTGAAAGCGTTATTGTAAAGAAAAGAGTAAAGGTGGACGGGTGAGGGACTTAGTGCTAGCTTACCACAATCATTCCGAGGTGCCTACACCTCCAGATATTCACTCCGGCAGTCTGGATAGAAACTGACAGCAAGAACGCCACTGACATCGGTTGGCAGCCATATCTTGTAGTGTCTCCAACCAGGCACAGTGAAGACCACGTGGTCCTCATCCTGGAAGGCGAGTAGCACCGATAGCACCCAAGCGTTTCGTGATCTCCTTCATACTCGTCTGCCAAGTCAAGGGTTGGCCACCTCTCTGTTTACGCCACTCTGAATTGGGCATGGAACACAGCACCCTCTTCGGTAAACATTTGCATCACAGAAACGTGGCTCTCTCCTAGCACACCTGATGCTCTTATCTCCCTACCGGGATACACTATCTTCCGTTCTGTTCGTTCCCACCGCCGTGGAGGTGGCTGCATCTGTAGCGACCCAGTCACCCATATACCTGACTGTTCAACTGAGTTGCTCACAGGATCGCAAGGCTTGTCTTTTTTCTCATACATACAAACACGTCGCATTAAGCTGAATCATTAGGCATTGATTGCCTGCACCGCCTAGTCAGCGTAGC
>NW_008753265.1:0-3646 GCF_000715545.1 Opisthorchis viverrini | reverse complement strand
CCTCCCGTGTATGGATCTGGACCGCTGTCCATCTAATCCTAAAACAACAAATATAAGGTTGAAAAATGGGTCACTCGCAAAACCACTGAGTTGACTTGCAAACCAATCATGTAGTTCTCATTGTCGCATAATCATCAAAGTTTGACGGAAATCATGGGAGCAGAATTGCGTCATTGAACACGAAGTTGACAGGACGTTTTGCGTCAGGCTTGGATGATTCAGCTGTGCTCATGAAAGTACTCATTCATTGAGATACTGAAGATACTCACTGGCGACTCTAGAACTTATTTTTAGCTGTTGAACTGATTATGTAATAAATGTTGAATCATTACGACAAGACTACAGTCCCTGACAAAGTATCATTACCACAAGGCTTCAAATGAACTATCTGAAATGACTACTGCGAGTAGCCAATTTTAGGGACAAATTGCACAGTATCCTCATCAATTTACTAGTTTTATTATTTATTGTTTGGTCATCCAATTCAGGTAAAATGAGGACATTTATTCGTATGAGCCCAAAGATGTGCGCATTCGGTCCATGGAATAATACTATTTCAAACCTGCCCGAGTAAATTGTTTGGACGGTTAGACAGCCATCACGCATTCATCCGATCACCACATGGACTTCAGAGAGCGGTATGAAAATAGTAAAGGTTAAAAAATAATCTTGCGAAATTTACATGCATATGGCCAGAATAATCGTTTCTTATGAACGCATATTTGGAGACAATATTTTGGAACAGTAATGGTGGTGCGAAATTCTAAGTGGCGTCGTCAGGGTTGCAGGCAATATAGCAGGACTACGTAGAGCCATGAAAACTGGTCAGCGCAGCCAAATATGGTAAGAAGAATTAAAAGTAGACGGAAATTTTCGTTATTCATGAGAACGCCCTCGGAGTTTGATGGAGAAACTGATCATCAATCCCAATCGCGTATGTGATTTTGAGCCAACCAATTGCAAACAAAAAGAGAGAAAGGAATTTATTGTCAACTGCATTTTTGAAGGACAGAGAAATTAACGCATGCTTGTTATTATTTTGCTTACAATGAGCATCAAATAGGTAGTCATTTGAAAGCGGGATCTATTTGCTACGCAGTCTTCATTTTGAAGAAAGCTAACAATACTTCCTGGTTGCCGTTTGCGCATCTGGACATTCGTCTATGCGATCTTTAAACCGAAAGTATGGGTGTAGCAAATGAGTCACTTTCGCATAATCACTGAATTACTTTGTAAATCAAACAGGTGATCTTGGTGAAAAACATGAGTGTTTGACGGGAATCGTACCAGCAGAATTATGTTAACGGACACAAAGCTGACAACAGCTTTAGCGGCACGTTTGGATGATTCAGCCTCACCCATGAATATACTATTCCGCCTAGATAGAGAAGGTTCTGGTTGACAATTCTGGCACTTATTTTCCAACGTTTACCCTGATTGCGTAATCGGTACTGAATCATTACCAGAAGACTACGATCCATGACAGGGCATGAATCGACGCATTTGCAATTAGTATTGCGGCTGAAACCTACACGTAATCAACCTGAAAGGCAAAGGATGCAGCACTTGCTTCAAACTGCTACCTTTACCATTTAGTGGCTGGTCATATAATGTGGCTAAAAATGCAAACAGCGCAAAAAGGCACATTTATTTAACTGTTTTAACATTCTCAATGCGGCTCGGGGCAAAATGTATGAACGGTCAGACAAGCATCAGGCTAACGTTCAGCCACCCCACCGATGTCATGGTGCAGCACGAAAATAAATAAGAACAATCTCGTGAGGTTCATATCTATATTACTGGAAAAATCGCTCCTAATCATTACCTGCCAACCGAGGTAGCAAAGTGACAGCAAACGGCATAATTCAGTTGCCCAGAGGCGTTTTGCTTTTAACCTATGGTCACGTGATAGGCGTTCGGTCCACGAATTCAGTACATAACTCTGATTATCCAATGTGAAGTCATTGCCTCCTCCGCTCAGGCACCGTTTGTGAGTTCCGCACGCTAAATATAGCTACGAAAAATTAACTCTACTACTCTCATTCGTCAGTCCATCTTTTCGACTCATCGCGGTGAGTTACATCATATCATAATGCTTTCATTCAAGTCACATCTTAGTATGGTTGAATTCAGCGCCTAGAGAGTCGTTCTTGAAACACACTAGTAAAACGCTTTAAAGGGGAGATCATATGAATGACACAAGTTCAAAGCTCGTCAACTTTTAACGTGAAATTCTTAGGATGAGTAAACGGGAGCAATCGGAATGCACTTTACATCCGAAATTTGCTAGATACGGGTCACCAGGTGGCGATGACTTTGATGTAAATTAACTTATTTGGGTGCAGTTCTGATCTAAGCGACAAAGATTGTAACCTCAAGGAAATTAGACTTTGTGAATTTCGGGCAAATTATATGTAAGAAGACGGTGACCAAACGCATGCAATTGGATCAGTCTGCGAATCTCTTAGTCGAACGTGAGAAAACTCAGTAGTTTCCACAAACCCTGTAAGGCGTGCACTACACTCGTTTTTCAGTATTTAATTCAGGACCATCCGTAACCGCAGAAGAAATGCAATTAATATCGGCACACAAGGTTATTTTGCAATTATTTGTCTGATTGTGAGTCAAGCTTTTGGGCATTTGGGATATGTGGCATTCTGTTTGTGGACATTTCTTTTTTAGCAGGTTAGGGCTTGGTGAAAAGCGATCACTCATATGCCCCCACTCATGTGAGTAAGATGTTGATCTTCACCGGAGAATATAATATCGGTCAACTTTTCACAGCAATTATGATTAACTCTCAGACGACAAATTGATATATTATTAATATCTCAGTGTGCATGCCTTTCTTGGAAAAATTCACTAGATTTAGAATTTTGTATTCTATACCAAGTCACAATTCCCGTTAGACTGCCCAAACAACCAGAAAACGTTAGTTGTTCCTATCCACTTGGAAGAACTTGGACCCAGTTTGCAGCTAATGATGGCTTCACAACTCGGTAACTGAAAATTGTGGTTGAAACCACTAAATTATATTTAAGTCTGCCGGTAGGGTTGCTCGCACTTTAGAACTTCTCGTGCAACCAGACCCACAATAGTTTAACGAGTAAGCTTGAGTGGGGCCAAGTGTCATGCCACTTGTAATGGATGTGTGACCTGATATATGAATATGTCTACAAGCATGCTTAACGAATCGCCAAGTTAATATACCGGATTCAGATACGATACTTTTTAAAGATTAAAAATCCTGTATATCAAAGCTACAAATGGGAGATGCTTTCTGTGTTAAGTGGTTTTAGAATAGGTCACGAGTCTTAATCAAACATGGGAAATTTGGAAAAAAAGCTAGAGAAGCTCGCTCAACTTTCCGCATCGGTGCGTATGCATTTTTGGCCTTTCGTGTAGTTCACTAGTTCTAAATTGCCAACATGTTTTGCAATCAACTTGCGGTCGACAGTCTAACTCTATAAAGCAGAATGTTATTTCTAGTGGGGCAGTCGAGGTTGTAAAACCAAAACAATCGTATAACATGTGATGTTAAACTACAAATGGAGGGGTTTTGTTCAGTTAAATGCCATGTAGATGGTGTAAAAATCTAAGTCGCCTCTCCAGAGACACCGGTGATATACGAGAGCTAATGGAAGCC
>NW_008753264.1:1986-3665 GCF_000715545.1 Opisthorchis viverrini | reverse complement strand
CAGGGGTCAATCTTGACCTGTAGGAACATTTCTTTGATGTCGTCTGTCACAACAACTTGCTGTAAACGAAAGCCCAGCATAACATTTACAAGCTTTGTGGTTAACTCAGGGACCTGACACAGGTGATCGTTTAGGGACACATCATGACAGTTGGCAGCGCAATCGAATATGACCGGAATCTTTTCTGGCTTTTTTGGGTTAATAACCGAATGGTGTGGGAGATACCACTGCTTTGAATTTAGTGACAATGTGAGGGCATCCGCCACCCGTTCAACGTATCCTTTCTCCAGGTATGCGCGAAGCACCTTGTCCTACTTTGCGTGTAAAACATGATCCTTGCACAGTCTAGTTTTCAGATTATCTAGACGTATTCTAGCCACCTGGAAGTTATCGTATAGGACAAGCGCGTTATCTTTCCATAGGAGCGGCAGTTTATAGTCCTCACTTACTCGCACCGTACCAGTCTCCGCTATCAACAGTGTTCTTTGATCCTCCAAAGAGAGACTAGTGTTCGATGCTGAAGTGTCTGTGAATTCCGAGTTCTACAGTCACTGCAAATGTTCACGGATGCTCTTGACTACACGCGGCTTTACCATGACTGACGACCTTCTGCCTCGTTCCGTTTTTCATCGGGCAAAGAAGTATCCAACCGAGTAAGGTTTTCATAGCAAACGGCTGTTTTTTGCCTCTCCAGGCGCCGGTCGAAGACCCAGTGCGCTTCGGATACGTCACAACCATTGAGGATTCCTACATCGTCTTCAGTCAGTTCGACGGAGGCCACTTCCTTAAGGTGAGGCCACTTGCGAGCCGCTTCTTTGATAGATGGGACAGTTCGCATAGGTAAGCTGTCAACGACGAATGCCTTGTCAATATCTATTGACTGGCTTTCATCCAATGATAAAAGCCTGATATCACAAGCTTCCGATGTGCATCCCATGGAACCACCCGGTGTATCAATGACCATAGACGTGGGTAGCAGCCTGACCCCATTTTTCACCAAAAGGTCCCGCTTTACTAGCGTTATGTCGGACCCAGCATCTAAAAATGCATACGTTGTCACCTTTCCTGCAGGACTGTCAAGCTTGACAGAAATAACTTCTAAGCGTGCCGGAAGCCGGCTCAACCCACCGCAGGCAAGAAAGAGACCAACGAGAATGGTACAATTGCTCTAGCCACAAACGCTTTCCTCAATCTGCAGCATGCTCCTAGGGTAGTGAGCAACTAGCTGTCTTTTACCCATTCCAGCAGGCAGATTTTTTTGTATGGCTTGTATTGCAAAAGAATGAAGTCTTATGCATGATAACTGAGTAATTTTAAATGTATTCATCTTGAAGTATAAGGACGCAAGAGGGGTGCTTCTACCAAGAGTTTGTCTCCCCTGCAGCTAAGCATTGACAGAGAACGTGTCAACCGTTCGTGGCACATCATATGAACGTGAAAACTCTTTGATGAAGGTGCTACTCGAATTGTCAGTTTTGTCCATAGTCTTCCCTTTACCGGATACTACGACGCGGTTTGCGTCCATTCGTACGCACAAGTCGTCCGCAGTGAATTCCGGGTCGGCTGGGATCTCCACATGTAACCTTTCGCCTCCAGACTTGTCGTCCTTTAGAACAGTCGGTCTGAGAACACCAGTTGGTTGGTTTGCTAATGCATCTTCGGATTTTCGCTTTTGTCCA
>NW_008753264.1:0-640 GCF_000715545.1 Opisthorchis viverrini | reverse complement strand
ATGCACGGCTAACGAGCATAGCGACAGAAGCCACATCCAGGGTCTCATCGGGACGTGACTTTCCGGCGACAGAATTATATAAATGCTGAACGGCATGCTGTTTCACGTATTGCAATAGTGAATATTCTGCTGCCCTCAGTTCATCAAGCCGCAGAGGGCTAAATGAGAGCGCACACTTCTCTTCTTTATTTGACCTTATGCGAAGATACAAGTTGAATCGCTTCATCCATGCTATGGCTCGTTTCAGCCTAGTCCACGAACAATAGTAAGAGAGAAGTTTGTCAAATGTTAATTCCCCTAAGACGGTGGTGTTCAGAACGTTGAACTCTTTAACGTCAAGGCCCGGTATGTCTTCAGTAGAGCAGCTGACATTCATTTTTGACCACACGTGCTCTAGGCTTTGTAGAAAGGCGGGACCATGCAGCCAAATGTCTAGAACATTCATGCGGCTACCAGAGACTCCTCTTGATGCGTGATCTGCTGGATTGTCTTGCGCTGGCACATAGCCCAACTGGGATACTTCGGTATTTTCATGAAGGAATCCCAGTCTATCAGTGACCGACGTCCTATATTTGGACTTTCTCTTATTGATGCAATGAAGTACAATCATGGAGTCGGTCCACAGGTATATCCTGTCTAT
>NW_008753263.1:0-3666 GCF_000715545.1 Opisthorchis viverrini | reverse complement strand
TTGTGCAGAAACTTACATACCTGGGTAGCACTATTAGCTCTAATAGACGTGTGCCTGCTAAAGTTAGTGAACAAACCTCAAGGACTCGAAGAATATTTGTTAATTTTCATCACTTGTGGCGTCAAAATCGCTTACCACTGGTTCTTACGGTTCGTATATACAAGGCTACGTACACGTGCGTTGTTGTATGTCTGGAAACCCCTGTGGACAGAGGATATGAGGCCACTTCAGGCTTTTGACCGGTTTTGCCTCAGAAGCACTTCTGATCTTGGATGGCGTCAACGGATTTGGCCTGAGAATTATGACCCCGAGTTCCGAAAATTGCTCCTCCGAAATAGCACGTACCCCAGCTCTTTTACGGTGAGCCATTTGTCTTCAGTGCTTTCACCTGGTGCATGTTTACTTATACAATGTTCCAATTAAGGAGGGCTTGTTTGATGTGATTTCAACTTTTGCTTGCATGACATTGTGACCGTTCTTATCAATCGGTTAATCTATTCCGATTCAGCTGAGGTGTGTTAGTTATGTTTTCATCTCTAGGTTTATTGGTGCTGTTGCGGAACTTTGCCTAAGTTGCGCTGGGAAGTGAGCTTGCTGATAAGCGGCCAAGTCATAGGTTGGCAGGCAAGGATTAAACGGCCTATCTCAATCTGTTACCTTTCAACGGCATTTGATAGCTGGAGCATTAAAATTTCAAGTGACTAGCCATTGTTTTTCATTCAACAGATTTCTTGCAACTCTTCTTCTTCATCATATTCTTCTTCATCATATTATGTGGCTGGCGGGATTCGTTGCATGCATATAACCCGAATTCCGTTTTAACAAGAATATCACAATTCGAAAGTTGCATACTCAAGAGTCCCTTCTCGTAACAAACTTGAAAATGGGAGAAAGCAGCATTATTCTGCGTCAAAATTCGGAATTGCTTCGCTGTCCCATTAGGCTCCTGCTACAAATCACGATAATAATTTACATAAAAAAAGAAAAGTTTCAGTGTCAAAAATTTTCTCTGCAGTTTACCGTGGTGGTAAAAACAAGACGAAAGACTGCATATGCTTTCACATAGATCCTGCTTTCTTTGTTGAATAACAATAGCGTGCCGTTTGTTCTGTTCAACGTGATATAAGGTGCGCTAGTTGGATCGATGCGATGGGTTGCTCTCAATCAGACGACGGGCAGCTGACGAGACTGACTTCCTAGAATGTTATTCTATTGTGTCGATGCATCTTATCGCTCTCTATAATTTCACCGGCACCTACCATCGACCTGTCACCCTCAGTCGTCCTCACGTTCCGCCTAGATAGGTGGCCGTGCACCAACAAGTGAATTTGCGGACTACGTTGGAGTTGGCGAACGGCTGTAACTAAACTTTGATTAGTGACGGTTGAACGCGATGGTTACTCTTCACCAGTTTTAGCTCCTTAGGACAGCTTAAAACTGCTCACAGTAAGCCCGAACACTTCGAGAAACAGCATCACTAATCAGAACGGATTATCATTGAGAAGAATTATGGCCAATATGCGAAATAAGCAGAACAGTCAGCCACCAGCTAGTGGCCAAGTTTGCATGTCAGCCAGTCAGGTCTCTTGGATAATGGATTACAGTAAAGCTAGCTTCGAAACATTTACCAATTAATGAAATTGCGTACGTTTGGCTGCCCACAAGCTATACTCTTAGCACGCTAAATTGATTCTGATTTAAGTCTTGTCCAATCTATCGTATACTGAGAATGAATGTAACGCTGCTTCTTTAAAAGTGTTGGAAACGGCATTGTTTGTATGCCGTCGTCCATGGTTCGCCCTGTTCTCCACTTGCTGACATTTATAAGTTCATTGCATCTTTCATTCTGGCGTTCATACTCAATCGGATTATGAGGCTGAATTCATCACCATCTGAACTAACTCTGTCGAAAGCAACTCCATTTTTAACAGGTAAAATTTCATGCAACCACCGTACACTGCTAAAGATAGCAGTCATTTTTCTTCCGTTGCCAGATTGTATTTTTGGACGTTTCCAGTAAGCATCTATCCTGTATGTCACAAATCATCTTACTACCTGTTCATTGTCTCTGCAACGAATAGCTCTTATAATGTTTTGATTGGATCATACCGGAGATGAGAACAGCTTAGTTGTGTAGCGAATTCCCCTTCAGTAACGCATTAGTTCTGTCTCGTCACTCAAACTTTCATATTCCTCCGTGTGTCCAACAGAAATTATCGGGATGCTGGAAGATCAGGAAGTAACTGGCAATGGTTTTCCATCTGTTTGCGCGCCGTACAACTCACCGATCAGAAGTTGACTCACCCATCTCAACTAAAATTGCATAAGCACCTAGTGAGAAACGCAACCAGCTCTTTATCAGATAGATTTCCATGCGCCGTACTATGGAATTATTATCCATGACTTGATTATTTTGGTGTGTAACTGGAAGCGCAATGTAATTTTCAGTGTGAATAATACGAATGTGTGGCCGTTTACAAATTAGCTCTGAAATGAATAGTTAATACAAAAACAGCACTGAGATGTAGGGACAGCTCTTGCAACCACTACAGTCTTGTACCATCAGCGTTATGCATTTGAGCGCTTAAGTGCCCTAGGTGGAGGGCCGAGTTCCTGAAGCATGTCAGCTTAACCCAGCAGCCTCTAGCCGCAAGCGACCACAAGCACGCCCGAAGAAAGTACTGTATGGTATTAGCTTTAGGTCCGACCAACAGCCACCGCCTTGAGGTTGTCGTCGGGCTTTAGTATCGTAATGGTCCCGCTGTTTAAACTAGCTGAAACCCCCTTCCTCAAGTTCAAAGTGTGCCGTGACGACCAAGGGGAGCATTTAGACTATGGGTAGCAAACAACTGCACCACCTATTGCTAACTGCATCGAACGAACCGTGCCAGTGCATTGGCAAGCCGCTTCCCAATCTCCGGGGGGGAAGGGGGCTGATCAACAGCCACATGATCAAAAATCAATAAACGAGCCCGAACTATTAAAAGTTTGACATATTGTCAATGTTTAGTTGCTACTGAGCATTGATGGTACCAGATTTGGTTGTTTCTCTAACGCTGAATTTGATCTAGTGTATTTTGCCGCCTGCTTCCGAGACAATATCGACTTTTCCCACATTTCCGGAATTCAGTTTATCTGAGTGTGATTCCCGCAGCTGAAACATAGTGAAAACGATGGTTCGTCACTAACGTGTTCGTGTTCCAATCTATCAACGAATGTACACAAACGGAGCATTAATTTTTGCCTTCAAAGTTATTGCATAAGTCCGTCGTACACGATTGGCTGATAATTACTTCATTTCTTTCTATTTCCGCAGTGAGACTTTTTTTCTTCAAACATCCGCGAGACCTTACATTTAGTTTGGCTTCATCCAGTGTGAGAACCTCCTGAAAAGGACAAAAAATATGCGACGCTTGAGATTGTGTGCATGAAATCTAGAGCATAACTATACGATTATAAGGCATAGCGTGTTCTTTTGTACAAACAAACGGCGAGAGTTCCATGTGTTTGGCTTTGGGAACCATCAAACAGTGTACCATTACAATTCGACAAGAAAAACACTTTGACAGGAATACTGCACATCTGACTTATCAGCTGAAGTGGAAACATTGTTTAGTTAAGACTGTGGCTGACAAATTTTGCAGTCTTTTCTCTCAGGATTCGAAC
>NW_008753262.1:2743-3667 GCF_000715545.1 Opisthorchis viverrini | reverse complement strand
ACCGTAAATTTCGCATAAGTGAAATAAGCAATGCGACTTAACCTATGCAGGATGGCTGAATGTGTATTCCAGGTGCCAGCACGTTGGTCAGTGTCTATTTACAAGGAAAACAGTACAAAAAAGCGCACTGTATCAATCAGCACGGTTTGTTGCTCCCGTTTCAATTCGCGTGGGCTTTTGGAAGCCTGGAGACAGAGGAAACATGAAACGTCCCCCATGCGTCTACACTTTTACAGTCGTTACCAGTCGTTACCATATGCCCAAAGAAGCCTACGGGAAATGAGAATCTTGCTGATAACCATGATTTATTTGTCTTTGAGCTGAACGCCTTTTATACCAATTCACCCGCGGTTTCTGGACCTGGTTCCCAAAAAGACGTGCACCTCTGACCAGTGAATCTGGGACCTCATTCGGCTTCGAAACTGGGCGCATGCGTTGTCCCACACGAGCGTCACCGTGCAGCTGGTCCTCACAAACTCACACCATCTCTGTTCAAAAATGGAGCGGAAAATTGTGGTCCGTGATTTCCCAACTTATTTGCCTCTATCTGGAAAAAACGAGATAGCCCCAACTGTCTGGGGTGGGAGGCGACTCTGGTGCTCGTTTGTAGTGAGGGTTCTTGAAGGGATCGTGCCAATTATAGATGAATCCGACTGATACCGGTCATAAGGGCATGCGTATAAGTGATCCACAATCTTGTGTTCCTTGACTTCAAGAGTGTGTCCGATTCTGTCCACCGGCTTGCTCAGTTCTATGCGCTTTTGTAACAGGGAATGCACTAAAATTTAATACACAGAATGTGGCGCGTGAGCGTATCGAGCTCTCCGACAGCAGTGCTACTGGACAAGGATGTCCACTCTCCACATTTTCGTTGAATCTCCTCGTTTATGAAATAATGAGGCGAACGACAGAAGGTCCTCAAAA
>NW_008753262.1:0-1598 GCF_000715545.1 Opisthorchis viverrini | reverse complement strand
TTGTTTTAATACGCTGGCCTCGCATCTCAGATAACCCCAGAACGGTCAAGAGGAGCTCTAGTATGATCACAACCCGAGTCGGGTACTCGCCTTCATTGGCAGGGACCTAAGAGA
The DNA here is from genome assembly GCF_000715545.1 of Opisthorchis viverrini. Taxonomy (NCBI): domain Eukaryota; kingdom Metazoa; phylum Platyhelminthes; class Trematoda; order Opisthorchiida; family Opisthorchiidae; genus Opisthorchis; species Opisthorchis viverrini. The sequence continues at coordinate 1,484 of NW_008753262.1, read as the reverse complement.
ATAATTACGTCCGTACAGACAGACAACTGTCCAAACGAGAGTGATTTGAATGCAAAAATTGTGCTTTTGACTGCTGGCTGCCTCCTGCTTGGTCATTCTATACGGCTCTTGCCGAGTCGGGTACTCGCCTTCATTGGCAGGGACCTAAGAGAATAATTACGTCCGTACAGCAAGACAACTGTCCAAACGAGAGTGATTTGAATGCAAAAATTGTGCTTTTGACTGCTGGCTGCCTCCTGCTTGGTCATTCTATAATCACGGCTCTTGGAGAACACTATTGTTTCACGTGTTGCCTGAAAGTAAAAGTCCTGACCTATTTATTCATGATTTTGAAACAAATCCAATAACGATTATCCTACCATTTGTACGTGTTTGCGGGATTTGTATAAGCCACCATTCCCGTTTGAACAGTCCTACTTCTTGTTGGTAGTGTGAGGAGATTTGGGATTATTTTGTGGGATTTCGTCCTGTAAGTGAAGCCAATCTATGCTGAAAAGTTGAGAGGCACTGTACAGCTGTTTCATCCTTATTGGGACTCACCAGCAGTGCACATCTCACGAAACTCCGAAGAGTCTCGAACCTGTGACCTCCCGGCTAGTAGTTTGAACACTTGACCATTCGGCCACGAGCGACTGATCAGCAGTGTGATTAACCCGCACTTACACAGGATATAGCGCCGCTCATCCTTCAATCCCATGAAATCACCACAAAAATCCTACTTCTGTTCTTGAGCAACTATTTCGGTGGGTCCGCCCCAACGATAGGGGAGTCAAGTTTCGTTTAGTTGGGTGGAAACATCACAAAAGAGAGATTCAGCTGGTCTCCTGAAAAACCAAATTAGTTCACACACGAGTGTAGTTCGCTAATTTCATGCAATTAGGTTTCAAGTAGCACATAAGGTTGACGACTGCGCTTACCTGATGAGTCCCAAGAAAAGCGAAACCGATCGTGGGCTTTCGACGAATTTTCAGTAACCTTATGGGCAGCGCATTACAAATACACAAGTTTTGTTCTTGTTCAAACTCATCAGCAGCGTATATCATGGTCGTAACAATTGTTCGGTTTATGAACATCTGAAATGCACTTCGAGGGTGCTACCAAGAAGAAATAATTGAACTGCCTCCACCAAGTCATATGAAGCAAGGTGTTGGTCCGTCTACGCTGGTGATAACCGGCTTCATTTTCTGGAGTTTACATTTAGTCAAATCGTACACTGTTTTTTATCACCGTTTATTTTCCCTAAAACGCTAAGCTTTTTCAACCACCATCACTTTAATGTCCAAACGCTGCCCGTCGCGTCGTGAAATGCCTTTCGTATTTGGTGGATGGAACATGACATCCTCTGGTCAACTATTAGGTGAGATGTGCCCCTCCGGAATCGGTACTCACTCCGCAACCTCGTCATTTTGTTTGCCCGGACACAGTCCTATAACTATGCGGAAAGTGTGCAAGGTAATCTTTGGAATTCCACTGAGGATATTCAA
>NW_008753261.1:0-3672 GCF_000715545.1 Opisthorchis viverrini | reverse complement strand
AAAAAAGCCTCCACAATTTCTCTCGGTGTTTCACCATGTAAAAGGACGAAATCTGAGTTGTAACTGATAACTCTCCATCCATCATTACTAAGCCACCTATACAGCAGAATGAATCGTCAACTGGCTGCAACCATGCTAAGATAATGGTTATCTTTATCTTATTCCTTCGGTAGAAATTGCATCACAATTATGTTAACGTATAAAAATGTTCAGAACGATTCTCGGTTAGTTTTCAAAGATATAACTTTGTTCATGCCAATGTTAGGTGTACGAGTAGCTCTTGAGAATGAACAAGAAACCGGTCGTTCTTTTCCGTCCGCCGAAGTGATTCTGGTACCTAAAATACTTTGAAGAACAACTACTAATTTCTAACTTTTAGCCGATGCTTAAAACATGCTGAATTGAGTGATGTTTTAAGTAGTATTTGAAATGGCAACCTGAGTGAGAGAACAAAGGGGAAAACGATTCGTACTAACAAGTACTAGAACTGGGGTGGGTGTTTATGCACATCGACTAGGGTTCACTTCGCCTCCGAACTACTAATCACAGACTAGACGCTTTATTGTCACGAGACATTATTCACAGATTACGGAGATGTTGTACGCATACATGTGCTATGAATATGGATCAGCCTAGATTATTACGCTTCGTACATTCATCACCTTTAGAATGATTGACGGCGGGACACGACAAGCTTATATTCCTCTCTCTGTGCAGATTTTGACGGCTGTTGGCGCGTACATGTCACATGTGCAAGGTCTACACAACGTATTCATAAGCCGGTTGGCCTTTGGACAACTGACAAGACTTGCTCTACACACATCAACCAGAACAGTCGGTGAACAGCAGCATTACATTGATTTTTTGCGCGCACAGGAATAATCTAGCATATTCTCGAATGCGGTTGGTCCACCTCCTTTAAAGTACTCATCCTTATGACGTCTTTCGTGTGATTAAGTTCTCCTGAATAATGGAGGAAAATGTTGGTAGCTCAGGTAGCGTAGATGGTCGTTGGCTTTTTCGCTGAACAGCTCAGTTTGACTGCAAACGTTTCATCGCCAATCGAGGTGACATCATCAATGTCTTTTTGGGGAGCCCAACCACTAACCCACCGCTACGCACCATTACGCTCCCCAATAACGCACTGATGATGTCACCTCGATTGGTGATGAAGCGTTTGCAGTCAAATTGCTCAGCTCAGGAAACAAGCCAACGACCATCTCCCGAATGGCGTAATTCATGGATGACATAAATGAGGCTTCATATCCATGCTAAGTCATTTCTTTGGAACCTTCGTTGAATAGTTAAAAGTTCGGCGTTCTTTCTTGCATGCATCTGAACGCTCCGTCTGAGGAGATTGTGAGTTTATTACAAAAATCTCGAGGCCTAAAATTTTTTTACAACTGTGTGTGTAGTTCGTCTCGACTGTCACCCCACACAGGGGTTGTTTTACGTTCAAATTCAGATTCAAACGGTCAGTTTGAAGCGCACAGTTCATTGTATTTGTTTAGTGACTAGTTGGAAAGTATGATCTGTTAAATGTGGAAACCGTTATACGTTGTGTGGACCTTGCACATGTGACATGTACGCGCCAACAGCCGTCAAAATCTGCACAGAGGGAGGAATATAAGCTTGTCGTGTCCCGCCGTCAATCATTCTAAAGGTGATGAATGTACGAAGCGTAATAATCTAGGCTGATCCATATTCATAGCACATGTATGCGTACAACATCTCCGTAATCTGTGAATAATGTCTCGTGACAATAAAGCGTCTAGTCTGTGATTAGTAGTTCGGAGGCGAAGTGAACCCTAGTCGATGTGCATAAACACCCACCCCAGTTCTAGTACTTGTTAGTACGAATCGTTTTCCCCTTTGTTCTCTCACTCAGGTTGCCATTTCAAATACTACTTAAAACATCACTCAATTCAGCATGTTTTAAGCATCGGCTAAAAGTTAGAAATTAGTAGTTGTTCTTCAAAGTATTTTAGGTACCAGAATCACTTCGGCGGACGGAAAAGAACGACCGGTTTCTTGTTCATTCTCAAGAGCTACTCGTACACCTAACATTGGCATGAACAAAGTTATATCTTTGAAAACTAACCGAGAATCGTTCTGAACATTTTTATACGTTAACATAATTGTGATGCAATTTCTACCGAAGGAATAAGATATTCTTGGTCGTCCGGCAATCCTAAAAACAATTTAAACGTACACACAGTGTTGAAACGATTCCTCTCCTGTGATGTTTTTTTTACGATGGTTTAGTTATTCTACATTATGTCGTAGATCGTAAGGAGGCATCTTCGGGACCTACGGGCGGTAATTTCTCACACATCTTTGTGTTCAAAAGACGTCTTTTTCAAACTGTGTTAAGTGCTTTTACGTTTGACAGCCTTGGTAAGTTTGATATGGAGTAGTTGATGAAAGTGCGTCAAGTTGTGTGAGAATAATAAAAACCAGAAATCATCAATATTTGTGTATTCGTTACTGCGATTTACTCCTCTGGCTGTTAAAATGTAGGCAGGCGTTTTATTCACACAAGTCAGTTAAACTCAAGAATGTTATCGATCACCTTGAGTCTACCATCATATACGTTGTTTTATTTCCAATCATAGTTCGCTCCAGCCTGAACCTTTTGAGCGTGGGACCTGCGTTACCATCCGCAAAAATGAATCTCACTGACGAATACAAGTTAGAAAAGCTCGTATTATTATAATAAATAGTTTCTCCTAATAAACCTATCAGTGTGAGCCAAATGGGTGCAATTAAAACTATTCAGACGTGTTAGGATAGTTTTGACGTAATACACTACTCAAAAGGTTGCTGAAAACTTTTTGAAAGTCCACGACCGGTTTTGTCCTTCTTAGAGTTCATCAGGTAATCGGATTCCTCGAGTAGTTTGTTTGCACAACAGCCGATCCAGGGAGAAATTGACAGTGCCGTTGATAGATGAAAAGGGTGCAAGTTGAGATTGATAAATAGTGATAGAGCATCAGTCTAGGAGCCTCCACGGGCTCCTAGGCTATAGTAGTGGGTGTCCATACGATACTAACAAGTTGATCAGAAGCCACAAATCTAATTCATATAGACTCTTGGGCTCCGATCTGAGTGGTTGTGTAATAGTGTTTGTTAAATATTGGACTGATCACGTTCGTGAAACCCCTCAGAGTGTGCTCTCACACATGAGCCAAAGGGTCCTACAATCTATGTTCAGGTGCTCTGGAGGTATTCGTTTTCATCTACAAAAACGCCGTCTTTAATGCTTTATGCGTTTCAGACTTATGCGATAAAACCAGCTATATACCATAGTTTAGTGCACCTGTGCTACTATCTGTTTCATTCAACTAAAGTGGGTTCTATTACACATCATTCAACCTGATGGTGTGAAACTTGCTCTTTCCGATCCTACAATCAAAAATCTTACAAAAAGTACGTTGTTATCACATCGTCTGACCGAGAAAAACGGACCAGTTTAATCCGTTTCATAACATATTCAGTAAAAGATGAATACAAGGAGCCATAGAAAATACTGCCGGAGCAAAGATGCACAAACATAACTGCTCTTCGCGATTTGGCCGATCGAATATTCTCCATCACCAAAACCACGCACTGAAACCTCTTCGGCAGTTATACTCAAAAGTGATTGATAGGGATAGGTGAAGCCCAGCTGAC
>NW_008753260.1:369-3676 GCF_000715545.1 Opisthorchis viverrini | reverse complement strand
TGCATTGTTCCCGTTTCTAATTGCTAGAAGTGCAACGGTTGACTCTGGTCCTCATATTTATATTTTGCGTATGCAGACTTACATGCTACAGTACCTGCAGGTTTGCATGTCTGCAACCATTTGTTTTTTCAGCAACGTAATGAGCGCAAGAATATTAACTATTGCCGTGGTCGATCACAAATTAAATTCCTGTAAAAATACATATGAGAATCATGATGTTGTGAAGTGCATATAATTCGGTGTTTGTAATCAATAGACTTATAGTGCACACGGAGCGTGATGCTTGGTAAATCTTCTGATTGGAAGTCAAACAGATTTTGACGTTTTCCGCTTCCATTGTTGGTTTACTCATTCTAGACACATTTCTATTCATTTCTATTCACAATTAAGTTGTTCCATCTTTAGGCAAAGCCAGTTAATTTGGTCTGTTCGCCGCAAATGGCTTTAGTGAATGAATGAATGAAACTGCATACTTAAACTAAAACACCGCCATTTCTTTTGTAAACAAACATTTGGGCCTCGGTACCCATTTTCGGACGTTTACCAATCCGGAAATCGTGGAATTTTTGACCGTCGTTGACACCTAATGCAATCGCAATAAACTCGCAAAAGTCAGGCTTTTAAATTCAGGACAAAGCTTTCGCTTGTGCTGGCTTCTAAAGCAACGTGTGTGGCGCGCTCAAATTTTTGTCACTTTATCCTTCATTCACGTGAATCGGATAAATTGCGGTTTAGTCGGCGAATAGTCAAATGCTGACTGAAGAACTTGTTCAATCTGTGTGGCAATAAGTACTGAGTACAATTCAAAACAGTCATGAGAGCGAAGAAGGTAGCGAACAAAGCTTGTTTTCTGTGATTGTTCATCTTGGCTAATACATCACAAATTTATATGGTAGCAGAAATCACGTGGAAGAGATTAAGTTCGGGGCTACATACACTCTAGAGAAATAGAAGTCAAAGGAAGAGGGTTGGGTGAGGGGTAGTTCAATGGGTCACGGAGTCAAGTAAGTGGCGTCAATGTCAGACAGACTTGTGGGACCAGATGTTTCTTAGGCCAGTTCAAGTTCAGAGGTCGCACAAGTTTCTTTTTAATGCAAAGTTGTGGATTTGGCAGTCGGATTCCTGTCGCCCCTACGATCGATAGTAGTCTGGATCGTACCAGTCGTGCTCCGTTCAGAGGTACCCGGTATATGATTGTGAAGGCTTGCTCCTTGTCTATGATATGACAAGTTTTGGCCAAGTGTGCTGCAATCGCGCGTCAGCGTGGTTTCTTTGCACTACCACACAGAGATATGGGATTATGTTCTCGTATTCTGTCCGACAAATGCCTTGTCGTACGACCAACGTATGATGCTCGGCACGAGCATACGAATATGAGTACACACAAAAGCTGGTGGTGTAGCGTGGCAATTTGTCATTCAAGCGGAATTTGATAGTGGGGCTGGAGTTGAAGCTCAAACACAGATTAGCAACCAAGTGTATCTCTAAGCCTTCTGGTGATTAGTTCAGCAACCGAGTCATCTTTCAATCGGAGCCTCATGTATACGGCCTTATTCCCAACAGAACATTGCGTAGGTTTGGGTGTAACGGCTTCCATAGTATATCACACACAGTAACACACACGCATATAACCGACCTTGAAAGAAGAAAATTTGGCCTCTCTGAAGCTAGATGAATTTGTCATCCGAAAGACTCCTTTTCGCCTACCCGACTGCAGATGAAATCCAGTTGCGCTCTTTCGTAAATGATAATGCGTATCCAGATGCTCATGGATACAAACACTTGGCTTTCCTAAGACCCATCTCCACCTAGGCATTCATTTGACGTTTTTTTTCCAAAAACTGCCGCTAAATAGCTTGTCATTCGACCTTTACCAATGAGAAATTGTATGACGTTGCAGGCTTCCTCGACGTTCCTTGGGATCCTGTTGTGCTTCATCACGAGACTGCAACAATAAATGAGGCGCTGGGCAACACGTAAGTTACCGCCTTTCACGTAACATTTTATGGTATTTGCATGTGACTTACTGACGTGTCCTCTCTTGTGGCTTGTGTCAGTTGTCGTTGATAAGTTTAAATATTGTCCTTGTGATATGCAATCAAAGTTGGCACGCAGTTGACGAGCCATCTTACACTAGAATGTAGATCATGGGCTTTCTGATCTTTAGGATACATGTGAAAGCCGCTTACTTGCGTCAGATTAAGTGGTTGTCAGATGTGAGGATTTGGGATCCCTTGGGGAAGCCAAAGGTGAGAATGGTACAGTGACCCGTGTGAGAGATGCAGTACCGCCGATTGTGCAATGGAAGCTGTATCTGTCTGACGATTCGGAAGCATCTAGGAAATGGAGTATTATTCGCCAGTCGATATGAGAAACTTGCATGTATTCAGTGTAGATTTCTCCGTGGAACTTACACACTGACAACAATGAGCAGTTCATATCATGTGTAAGATGCGGACGGTTATGGATCTCACAGGACGATTGCGACTATTGGATTATACGCAGTTCGCAGCCAGTAGTCAATAGGAGCAGACGGACGTGGGGCAGCAGATGATATATTGAGGACTGACAGGAACTGGTTCTACAGACAAACGGATTAGTAAGCATAATGAATTAAGCAACCGTACAATCAACAATGAGGCAATCAGCAGGAGCGGGAAGTAGTCACTGGCGCAGCACGGATTTCTATAGGGGCAACAGCAAGCAAGTACCAAACGATGTACAAGCATACATATAGGGGCAGTCTGACAGTGTGAATTGACCGTAACGGCGCAGGAGTCAGTACACGTTCGGGATGTGAGGGACTGTCTTTCGGTCGGCGTCGACGCAGCCGCTCGTGTCGCGTGACGGATCAGATTGCGCGGTTTCGTCCGTTTAAAACAAAGCTCAGCAAGGGCTATCTGGCAGGCGCGATACATGGGTAATACAAGATAATCAGCCGCTCCTGACGTCAGGTCGGTGTGGCCGGTGCCGCGTTCACCTGCCGTCCGGAGGGTCCGGGATCGATACCCGGTCGGCCCGCCTCTTCGTCGGAGTGGGCGCTCAAAAATAGGTGCAATCGAGGCGAACCTGCAAGCAATGACAGACGGGCAACAAAATATCGACATCACTCACTGAGGGTTAGGCAGTCCTCAAGTGGGAACAAAACGGGGGGGAAACGAGCAGCAAGAAAACGAAACGGCGTCATAAAAAACAGGTGTAAGTCATGTTACTCATGAGTAGTCAGAAAACAAAGAAAGTTACCCTTGTTCACCGTTGATTCACAGGGGGAATCAACATCATGCGTCCACTTGATTCACCGTGCTCG
>NW_008753260.1:0-107 GCF_000715545.1 Opisthorchis viverrini | reverse complement strand
CCGAAACGGCGTTCAACCCTGTGTGTAGTGTACTGTTACATGCCACGACGCTGCGATGCTCTGAGTCCTGCTTCAATGTTCAGTCCATAATGTAGCGCCCAGGTCGT
>NW_008753259.1:0-3676 GCF_000715545.1 Opisthorchis viverrini | reverse complement strand
TGAAGTTCACATGGCAGTACGGATGTTCGCCAGGCGTTCGGTTGGTTCCACTGTTAACCCTCATTCTTCGGGTAGTTCGCCCGGGCGAGGAGGTACGCCATTTTGTGAATATTCCCAAAGTTAATGGGACCGAGGTCAAATGTGAAAAGTACGTGGACGAAATTGCTTCCTACATTCCAGCTCCCCGCTTGGTTCTCCACCCAGACATGCAATATGTCCACATTGAAAGGACCAGACTAGATGATACAGGCTGGTACAGATGTGTCGAGACCAAGAGTGGGGAGTTTGTGCTCCCACGTGGCGAAATCCAAGTGTTACTCGAGGATTACCACATTAACATGTCTTTCGCCTATAACGATACAGCCAACACTACATTACTGAACGTAGAAGCTCAGCCTTACAGATCCGCGGGAGTGGTCTTCACAGGAAGCCTACCATTCGTCTATTGTACTTACCAGCGGAAATTCCAAGGCCACATGGTTTTTGGACTTGTGGATTTGACGACCAAAACGAATTGCACAATGTGTGCCTTCGTGAGAGATTACGACAGGCACGAGTATGGTCAGACCAAATACGAGAGGGTCTATAGTATAGGACCGTACAAACACACTCCACCCGTTGTAGAAATCAGCATGGGATGTGCGAGCACATTTACCTCATACCGGAACTATCGCGACTACAGGGGGATCCACACTCGTTCGGATTATATTTCCACTCCGGATCGACGTCAATCCATGGCTTACCATCGAATGTTCTATTCAAAGGATGGTAAGCCTTACATTTTGTTCGATACAATTCAAACCAGTAGGACCCAGATCACCAATAGACTTAAACAATCGACCGCGGCTAGCTTGAATCTCGTCTCTGTTCTCCTATTACCGGTCAGTGAAGAGCCAGTGGTGGGTGTGTTGACGGGCAGTTTTCTAGCCTATCACACTCTACCTCTCGGATGGGGCTCAGTTTGGACAATCTACCTGAAATCCGAGGGCGAATATGCATACCGAGACTGTGAAGTGGCGGTGATCAAAGTGACCGACACACACCCGGTCAGTTGGGTGTACGAAACAGTCTATAATGTTGTGTGGAACTATACATTCATATGCGTGTTGAGCCAAGTCACGGAGCTAATTGTCTTAAACTCGTTCAACGTGTATCGATCGGAAGTGGACATGAAGGAATACGAGAGGAAGTTTCGTGACGAAGTAAGAGCCATACTGACAACGTTTGATCCATCGGACAGAAAATCCTACGATCCAAGCACGCTTTCCGAATCGAATGAATTTCACGAGTCCCACCGAATTGTACGAATCAAGTCCGACCCGACGTTTGTTCAGAATAACACCCAACCGCCGATTATCTACGACAAACTCATTCGGTCTAGTCAACCGGTTATTTTTGAAAATCTTTTCGAATCCGGAATGGAGTTCTCCAACGCAGCCAGTTTCCACAAGTCAGGATCCACAAAGATTCTGGATGAACTTGTTGCCAACATCACGGTTGTACAGTATTTGGGAAAGCCGAGGGGTTGGCCTTTGATGTGGATTTTCTATGAAAACAAAGGTATGCAAAAAAAGGACTGCATTCAATTGAACCACACGGACCTAAAGCCGTTTCAAGTGCCCAAGGAGGCTCGTGATGCGAACTACTTCTTGGAAGTTGGTGTTGGCTTTGCCGAGGTGACGTTCTCTTGCACTCTGCAAGCTGACGCTGTGGCCTTGGTCCTACTCACATTTTACAGTAAGCCAGGAATGGAGGACATGACAACGAAAGCAATGGAAGCATCGTTCAAAATCCACCTGACCAATTGGATGAAAAATCCAACCGATACAAGTCCGACTCTAGTGCTTAGTCATACACTGGCAGCCACGTTCACCTATCGTATTCAACGACTCAATCTTGCCTGGCGTGGTTCTGTTTTGGAAGGTGAACAGTGGCGTATGCTAGTCTCGGATCCCATACTAAGACAAACACGGGAACCGAATTGCTCTGAACTTGTATTCAAAATTTTCCACAGAAAGAATTTGGACGATAAGGCAGAAGTAAGGTCTAGAACTGGCAAGCAACTGGTCTATCTAGAGTCCGAAGGCCGGGCGTCCTTGGGTCAGTCAGGCTGGTATAGTAGTTCTTACGTAAGGTGTGGTGAACCCAACACGGTGGTCGAGCTTATGGCGCCTCGTCGCCTCAACGTGTTCCCACATCCCGCCTCGTATGCCATCTATTTTAGCCCCGAACGAGTCCCCATCACAGATATACTGGCAAAGAGTCGTAAGGAAGCGGACATCGCCCACTTTAGCTTATTCCGAGGGGAATCTGGTTACATCTACTGTGTACACAATCGGACCTCGGAGCCAGACATGGTTTCCGTGGCTGCGGTTGTCATCTCATACAGTATGTCTGTAACACGTACGTTTCTGTGTCAAACGAATACGACCACGAAGGATGCGAGTGGGACCAAACTGTTTGTCTACGTGTGTGTATTTACAACGAAATCTTTGGTGGGACGGGAGTTCGGTCATTTGGAAGCCACGTGTGTGTTCAAAATCAGACCGGACATCCTGGACAAAAAGGATATACGACTTCGGGAACAGCAAACACCGTACACACGTTCGCTGATGATCAACTTCGAGGTTCGAGTGGCTCCGTGGATTTTTGCCGAACTCATACTGTCCGAAAATGCCGATCTGGCGGCTGCTTTCCAAATGGTCAGGTCTAATCCGATAAATCTGAAACAATATGAGGAATACTCAGTACTGAGCTTACCTGCCAATAAGACTGTTCAATGGAGTGTCCCCATATGTAGAGGATCACCATCCGGGACCGCGGAAGCCTACTTATATCTGAAAGACCAAGAAACAGGCAAGTTAGTGACTGAACCTTGTAAGTTGGTCAGTTCGATCGAGATGAGGACTCAAGCGTTGCCTGGACTGATACTGCAACAGTATACGAATGCGGAACTGGAAATGACGCACGTTCAGAACTTCACATTCGCGTGCACCGTGAAACCGGAACATCGTGTATTGGGACTGATTGCGTACAAAGACCCACAATTAAAGCCCACCATTGATGGGAACATTGGGGTGAAAGTTGCACACTGGCTCGCCGGGTCTGCGGAAGACCAGGCTGCACTTGACCCGTTGCTGGTGCACTATAAGCTAGTCCGGTTGATGTACGAAGGCGAACTCGAAGAGGAAGACGAAGATAAATGGGAGAACGAGCCACTAGAACCATTCCCGGAGTCAACTCTTCCTGATAAAATAAAGCACACGATTAAATGTTTCTACCAGGCCACTGCGGACGATAAACCGGAAGAGCTGGACACTTCCTCGCCATCCTCTTCGTGGCGGATAGTTTGATCTCGTTGGGACTACGGGAAGGAATGGAAGAATCTGTTTTGTCTGCACTGTTCTCACAAGATTGTTGTGTTTTGCAGAGTTATGTGCATCTTGTTGACGTTACTGTTCTCATCGGTTCCTAACAATACATCCAATGTTTCCGACCGAATGCTCCACTGGTCGCGTACACTATCTCGGGTGTAAGAAATTCCAGGTTCCGGTGGTCCTAACCGAACCCAAAATGTGCACAACAAACGCTGAATAAAATTACCCTGTCAGCGGCAATTAAGTCCGATGCATATCGCGTCGGTTCGTCGAGAGTTACGCGAAAGATAGATAGATAG
>NW_008753258.1:0-3677 GCF_000715545.1 Opisthorchis viverrini | reverse complement strand
AACAAATAAATTTCTCATCGTTGGCTGGAAAATGAACGATAAAAAGTTTGAAGCCGCCTTCACGAGACTACCAAAAATGGCCGATGAAATGAACTTCTGTTTTTTTACCTCATTCATGTGAATACTTGTACATTAAACAACTTGCTTCTATTGAGGTAGTGAGCATAGTGTTTGGTTGGCGAGCCATTTGTAACAGGGGAAGTAATAAATCCCACAGTAGGCTAGTTTGCGCGCCGGGCGATTTTCGTTAAGGGCGGAATGGATGCAGAAATTTGGGTACTGTGTTCGGATTTTCCGCAATAGTGTGCGGACTGGGATCAGAAGTCTATTTCATTTCCGTTCTGGGTCTGCATCCGGTTGCAGAAAGCTGCGGACATGGTGCGAAATTTTTCACATCCGAATGCAGATCTGCCGCCCAAAGTTCTGCACCGGTGCTACCTGGGTCAAGAGTACCAGACTGAAGCATTACTTAGGGAGACTGCTTAGTCTTGTTTCACAGATTCACTTTGACATCACTCTCCGAATGCGACCGAAGGCCACATACGTAAATAAGACACTTGAAACGGTCTTCCCTCATGGTAGATAATTTGAATTGGCCTTACCGTGATAAGTGCCATAGTTTTCAGATTCCCTTTCCGTTAGCTTCATACGTTGACAGAAAACATTAAACAAAGACAAGCGCTCACCGAGAGTTGCTGCACGCTTTTGTTAAAACTGAGATCCCGCGTGGTTTTTGGTAGGATGAAGTTGGAATACCGTGTATGTTCCGTTGTACCAAGCTTTCTGAGCACTGAGCGCAATCTCCATGCTCGTCTTTGTGCCTTTGTGTGGGTGTGAAAGCATTTTCGTAATGACTAAACTAGGACTCAAAGATTGGACCGAAATCAGCGTTATAAAGGAACCCCGCGAAAATGTTGGCAATTAAGTTCACTGATTTTCACTGACTCGGTGAGAAGTACAGATAAAAGTCGCCGAGATCTTCGCAACCGACAGAGGGTTCGGCAGGTTGCAATTAACTCCTCATGGTGGTGGCTGGTGAAAAATGAAGACTGATTGTGGCTGCCGGTAAAGGAACGAGCGGACGGGAGGGCGCGGTTTAAGTAGGAAGTGAACAATTGCGGGTGTGCTATCAATCTGGGGTATCGCATTGACGTACCATCACTGCGTTGAAATAGTTCGGTTTCTAGACAACTACGTGACGGACGTCGTGATTGAGGTATTTAGGTCACGCCAAAACCAGCAATGGGAAACAAATACAGTTACTTGAAGCCTTTCTTTCTTTTGGGGAACGTATGGAGCTGACAAGATCGGATTGTTAAGATTTGAAGGTGGCGGGCAAAAACAAAAGAGAGATAAAAAAGAGGTATCCTGTTCGGCGGATGATGAGAAAACCTCAAATTGAGAAAAATTGTGAACCAGAACGACAAATATGTTGCGATGGCTGGAACATCGCGATCCAAGCTGTCAAGTTGAACTAAATCTTATTACCACCGATGAGGCCTGTTCAGCCTTGGACTGTTGAGNATCTTTCTGTGCAATGAGCACAATCTCCATGCTCGTCTTCGTGCCTTCGTGTGAGTGTGAAAACATCTTCGTAATGACTAAACTAGGACTCAGATTGAACCGAAATCAACGTCATAAAGGAACCCCGGAAAAATGTTGGCAATTAAGGCCACTGATTTTGCATTTCGAGCGCGATTTGACGGTCGGATTATAAGTTGCGGCGACAAGATTTCCACGAAGCGCAATTGCACATCTTCAAACGGATATTGTTGTAGCAAAAGAATTTTTACAGTGCCTCAACAGTTTTTGGCATTTGGCATACCGTCAGTAATGATCATACGGCTACAGTTAAAATAGGGCACGAATTGGGCAGTTGCGGTGATTNAAAAAAGAGACAATTTCATTGAATGTGGGCAGTATCCGATGTGGACCTAATCATGTCTAAACCTGCACGGGAAAGGAAGCACGGTTATCAGGAGTTAATCTTACGTTTTGGGGAAAACACCAAGCTGAAACAATATCACATTGTTAAGATTTGAAGGTGGCGGGCAAAAACAAAAGAGAGATAAAAAAGAGGTATCCTGTTCAGCGCATGATGAGAAAACTTCAGATTGAGAAAAATTGTGAACCAAAACGACAAATATGGTGCGATGGCTGGAACGTCGCGATCCAAGCTGTCAAGTTGAACTAAATCTTATTACCACCGATAAGACCTTGTTCAGCCTGGACTGTTGAGCTTATGGCCGGGGTCGCAAAAAGCTTAAATGAGGGTGATGACGATGTAGAAGAATCAGCAATACAAATAAATGGTAGCAGGAATCTAATTGTCACGGTGTAGGCGGAAACTGGAGAGACTCACTGGTATCACTAGTGGTATGAAATCTGGTGCAAAATTTCCTTAGGGGAGGTAGTTGGTGCTAACGCACAAGATGGAACGCGAACTGCACAGAAAATGCCTGACTTTGTGAGAAGTATAGAATGAAAGTCGATGAGATGTTTTTACGCGAACAAAAGGTTCAGCGGTTTCAAACGAATCGGTCTCACAGGCTCCTGGGACCGAATGAAAAGCTTGTTCGCGGTTGTAGGTGAGAGCACGAGTGGGCGAATGCATCGTCAAAAGTTGGAAGTGATTAATTGTGTGCATGTCATCAAACTGGGTGTGACCATACCATCATCACACTGATATAATTCGGTTATTGGGGGCCCCGTGACCGACATCGTGTTTGAGATGATTGGGCTGGGATGTACAACTCTGCAAGCAGCGGAACTTTTTGGGTTGGTCAAGGGAATCCGCTGAGGTAGAACAAAGTCAGCGTTAGATCGCAGGTATTTTCCGGCCCAGATGGGCCTCACTTCAGATGTAAAACCCAGATCAGTTGGAGTGGATAAGGGCTAAACTAGGCGTCCGAATCATTTATTGCCGAAAGTCAAAACGTGGGGATATGAGGGAATGGGATGAGATCAGTAAGGCCTGGTGAGAGTTAGCAGGCATCAGATAGGTGTAAGTCCACAGTTGACGCGGCGACCCCAAGCGATTAAACGAGACAAAATAGGGGTAGATGTGTACTCAGAAACCTAGTGATCAACGGCTGTCTAAGCTTGCTAATATGAGCTATCATAGTACAGGAGACAGAAAAAATCATTACATGTACCCGAAGACGTATAAATGAAGGAAAATCAGGCAAGAACTGACGGGAGTAGAACCTTCTGGATTATTGACTGGATTTTGTGTGGGTTGTTTCATGATTTGTGCGTTACCATAATCTGGGAAGGAAAGTGAATGTAAAGGTAATGGTCACGAGTCCCCGATGCCAGATTCAATCAATCAGTGGTGCATGGAGAAAAGGATTCTAGCGCTAGCCTTTTAACCTGGAATCTCATTGCGTACATAATATATTTTTTTGTACGGATACACCTCTGGGATCAGTAAGTGTGTGTATCTTGTTTGGTTGACGAGGTGGGCTTGGGTGCAGTGCAACCCCGAGTATGATTAAAGCAGCTACAACTTTTGCGTGTCGATGTAGGCCATAAGTATTGCTCCATTCTCTGGCGTCAAAGAAAGACTGGATAAGAAACACAACAGCTTCATTGAAACAAACAAGCGCGTGCAGAAAGTGCGACGGCCGCGGCTAAAAATTCAAAAGACACTGTTTGACTTTGACCCAAGGTTGCCT
>NW_008753257.1:0-3687 GCF_000715545.1 Opisthorchis viverrini | reverse complement strand
CAACAGATCTCCATTTTCAAGAGATGCAAGGCCAATTCACCAGAAGAAAACATACCACTCGCATGCTTCCCCCATCAGTAGCATCCCCGTTAAATTGTTTTGAGCTCGTTCCTCACATCAGCTTTGAAGGAGCACTTGGTTGGCGTTCGGCCCATCGTACGTGTAACTGACTCTGACGCCCATGCAGGATGTTTAAGCCGTACACTGTCGCCATTTTTTAATTTTCTCGGAACTGCTAGAGATACGTCCTATACCATACATAGCGAGATGTTATTACGAAAGGACTTGTGATTTATGTCAGAGAATTCCGACTACTGGTGAATCCGGTCTGTGTGGAATATTCCCGAAACTGCATGTTGCCTCTACTGCGATTGGGCGACCACACCTGCGCAGTTCCCGGTATTCCTAAGGCAGTTCGAACCCTTAAAATCCAAGCTAACCCAAGTCCGAAACCGTTCGGGCCCAACTGTTGTTTGGAGCATGTGAATATCTTGCACCTCGGCGGGAATAAGCTCCACTCAAAATTCTCTGAGAGAGTGACCTACGTGACATACGGTAAACCCTACTAGAAGATATAAAATTATCGTTCATTTTTGCAATGGCAAAAGGCATAATAAGTTGCGACACCTTCATCTGCAAGCTCTCTAACAGCATTTGACGAGCACATCGGAGGAAGAGCGCTTGGCAGCTACCTGCCAGTGCTTTGTCCTCGAAACTGCGGAAGATAATCGCAAGCCTGTGCGTCCCTCATTGGAAATGTCATGAGAATCTTGTTAGGATAGGATGCAAAATAGTTCACTAGTTTTGAACACAACATTTTTACTCATGATCTTACTTCACACAAATAACTTCTTACTTGCAATAAAGCAAGTAGTATAGTCCATCGGAAAATTCTGAAACATTCCAGACAGGTTCCATTTAGGTGAGCTATTAATGGCAAAGCCAGTCAGGTAAGCTTTATGCTCAGTTCTCTTCCATTTGTGCTAGATCGATTTATTGCGATCTTCTGAGCCTGGGTTTTGATGGAAACGTCTCCCAGGGCTGCTATATCTCTCTAGACACGTGAACTCTTGCGGGATGATCGATAGTACCTGCACAAAGTGTGTGTATCCCAGGTGCATGTGTCCGTTACTTTAACCAAGTTTCCGGAAGAATTTCGCGAAACTCATTAGTCTCGTTGCCACTGAATTATCTTCTACTCAGTGAATTATTTCGTTCCCTATATTTCATGGAGCTTCCCCAGCTGCTCAGAACATATCCGCTCAGGGATTTGTGCAGAGGAGGCCGAGATGAATTGTAGAATAAAGGAAAAATGGTTTTCTTTCATAAAACCGCTCAACCTTTTGCAAATGTAGCACGTAACCTTCCGCATCTAAAAACAAAAATGGACCCATCTGACAACCAAGTCAATCTATCCAAATGGAGGGCACTCTTTTAACCCGGTGGGTCCAGTTCGTTGCTTAACGAAAGTCGAAATGACGTCATGCAAATTCCATAATCAGAGGATGGAAGGATTTAGATGCTGTTAACTTGGAAGCGAAGCAAATAGTCGGCTGCTCGCGGTCGAACGGTTTGGAGTTCAATGTACGAGGAGAGTGAAACAGCTGTTCGGCGATTCTCAGATTTCAGCTCACTTTCACGGTTCCAGTCTCTTAATACTTTTGGTGGAATTCAATGCTTCTTGACCTGTTGCGTGCCAGATGAAGCAAGATATTCGTCTTCTGGCTGATCTTGAGTTTCGGTTGTGGGTTAGGCGAATGCCTGAGTTGTTGATTGTAACTTATCCCAGAGTTTCCGCACGAGTTAGGCCTAGTTGCAACACGAAGGCTAAAGTGAACTCTCACACCTCTCGAAATCGAGTGCAATTTAATACATGCGTCCATTTCATTACTTTTGCATTCAGAGTAATTACAGGCCAGAAGGGGAATTTAGTAACACTGATAACTAACACTTCACGTCTGCAAAACCCAAACAGCTGAAAAGTAACTCTGCTTCTACAGTCATTCATTTACTCGAATAAACTTCAAGGAGTCTTCAGTACTGTTAATAAATGTGGATAGTTCTCCGCGTGGTGAAAGAAACTACCAGAATCGGTCACCAGCTGCATAAGCTGGTGGTGAAAACCCGGTTTTTGTGTTGAAGTATGGACACGTGTGTGCAAGTCATCAAGATTTTCTTCTATGTGAGTGTCACTCAGAGGGGCGTTGGAACAAAAGTGTTTCGTTCCATATTGGCCGGTCTTTGAAGCACTCAGACAGTCTCACGTGAGGCTCGTTCAGTTCCACTTGTACAGCTTTAGATTAACTGAAGTTTGTTGTCAAGGTGTAGTCAAAATGGGTCTGCAAATGGGTGAAATTCACAGGTCGCTTGGTAGGAGTAAGTCGGTTTGGTGAGTTATACAAGCTCTTTTGCTTGAGGCATTTCAAGCTGCAACAGGTCAAATTCCGTGGACGCCTGCAAAGTTGGAGCAAAAGAGTGATTTATATAGGACAGACGCAAGAGCTGTTCGGTTTGATGGCCGGAAATTGAAGGCTAGATTCCAAAGTCCGCGGTTACCTTCATAATTGTACCCAGAAATATCACCTGGCGTTTGCTTCATTTGGTCTGGTTGCACTCCGTTAGACATTCTGGTATGCTCCCATACGTGGGAAGGCTCCAGTGGTATGTCAGCACGCATATCCGATCTATGCAGTAAAACTCAGCTGCTACAACATACCTCATCTAATACGACTTGTGCCGTCCGAAGCGTCAACGTATCTGTTTTGGGCATGCAAAATAGAGCTGTTCTTTGTGTGTTGTAGCAGGATACATGGCTAAAATGACTTACGTCGTATTCAACAAGCACTAAACAGGTACACCCGAGGAGTTCGGGAATTCCGACCGTATGCCTTCCTCATGGGTGGGAAAAACGTAAGCCTCCGCCAGATCATAACGCAGGGTGGCTGCTGACTCAGTAGTTATGGACAATTTGCTCGCTCAGCACCTTCGAAAATTCATCTACATCGTACTACTGCCCCTCGAATGATGGCGGCCGAAAATTCAGCCAATCATTCTACTTATCTCTTTCAAACAGCGCTAGACGGAGCGCCCTGCCGAAAGAATACTGGCTTATTTGGTGAATTCACTCGGATCCGAGAACGAGTCTCTCTTCTGATAGGATTCTTCAACCTAAGTTTGACGCCGATGTGCGTAGTGAATTTTGGGACTGCCCAAAATCATCGTGAGTTTCACTGACTCTACCACAACACCTCCATGACAAACTACACTAGAATATCTGTGATTTCCTTGGTTTACAACAAATTGCTTCGCTGTTTTTAGCGCCAAATTGAGGCCTATTCCCGGGTCGCGCGTTGTTGTGAAAATTCTCCATGTATCATATTTATTGCTGATATTTAGTGATTAGTTAATGGAAACTACACCCTTTTTCGTCAAATGCAAGGTAATGTGCTCTAGCTTGCGCATGCTGACCGACAACAAACTGACTGTCCGCGTTACTTGATTCTTCACAAGTAGAAAGTCAAGCTTGTGTACAATATCAGCCATGAGAATGCCCCAACGTGGTAGTGAACGATCCTGCAACGAGCGTAGTGGCAATTGTTGCGTGTAGTGCTTGATTTACTGTCTGTACGAGAAGGGCGTTCTACCCGCCGACTTTATATGGCAGGCATATCGCTTGGCCTCCAAGGA
>NW_008753256.1:2462-3688 GCF_000715545.1 Opisthorchis viverrini | reverse complement strand
CCCATCGACTGGTCATACCAAAATCTGTCAGCGCGCCGATAAAAATGCATGACAAAGTTTAGTTCCCTTTTTAGCAACCAGCGCCATCGCTCCCAAAAAACGATCAAACACCGCGTCGGTACAATCCAACCGGACGGAGCAAGTTAAATCCATGTTCCTTGAAGTAGGAAAGCTCAATTTCTACTATGAGAAACTCAAACATCCCCCAATCTTATTTTAACTTTTCCACCATCGTCGGCCTTCTCCCAGCTACATTGCAACTAAATTTCTCTCATATTTTAAGGCAAATTACTATATTCTGCTTGTTAGATAATTTAAGATCTTACTTCAGTGATGTGGGCTTGACAGAGACATACCATTTTGCTTTATCACTTGCTGCTATTAGAATGCATGTGATACGTAATGTAAAAGCATTTCACTCATCACTTGTGCGACAAGAGTTCCGAGACCATTTCAACATCACGTATAACTTCATGATTGAAGCTACTATCCAGCTGTACATCAGCCCGGTGAAATAGTACTGTCTCTTTATTCTGTTCGTCTATTAGTGGATCCGGAGCTAGTACAGGTCATCCTAGGGATTGATTCGCTCGTTAACCATCCGTCACGAAAGGCATTTCTTTTATACCACACTCATACGTACCACGCAATTTAAATTGATGTCTTCTCCACTCAGGAGATTCATTCCTGGGGTGACTTGATGTTTCTCCTTGCTGCATTCATAATGATAGAAACCCAAAAATTTGAACTTGGTACAAAGGGATGAAGGGCAGTACGAAGTGATCCGATGCTACCGATGCGATCTTTCACTCAGGATGAGATCAACGCGAGCCTCTATATGCTTGAGTGAGGACGCAGAAACATCAAGCTGTGAAATCATGCCGATGTTTCTCATGCAGCCTTCCAGGGTTTCCGTCTAGATTGTCCAAGTGACAGCTTGAGACGTAGCCACCTCATTTTTCAGTGGACGAGAACTAGACGCCACTTCATCTAACTTTCACCTCAAAGATTTGTTTTAGTAAGCTGAGGTGGTTGGGTGGCAGCAAAGCCCCAATGCTGAACGTTTGTGTTGCTGTCACAATTGATGCCATAATTCTCTAGCCCATCATTCGACTGTAGTGATCAATATGGTAACGACAGTCACTACAGCTCAGATGTCATATAGGGTGATGGTCACTTGGCTACCTGGGATACGTCGTAAGAGGTACAAATACACAACGATGGCA
>NW_008753256.1:0-2452 GCF_000715545.1 Opisthorchis viverrini | reverse complement strand
GAGGTACAAATACACAACGATGGCAGAGTGCACACTGTAAGCACCCAGCCTGATGCCATCACGCAATGAATGATGTTGCATAGTTGTGTCGTAGTTTGATATCGGGGGACCGAAGTCCAGACAGGACGATTTAAGACACCAGACAAAAGGTTTGGAGCGAATTCCCAAGCGCAAGACAGCAATGGTGACGTAAAATTACCAGGAAGGACTAGCTACCAGGGAACAAGTAGCTCCAAGAGAGTAAGTTCTCTGGTTTAAGCCGCCAAGTGACTGCAGATGGTAGATGTTCTCCAGAATGGTTCAGTAGGCCAATTAAACATGACAAAACAAGCCATTCCCACAGATTTCGGAGCGTCAATTCGCGGAGTTCCGTAGGATTTCCTATGGTTTACCACGAAGTTCAACCGCAGCACTGCTTTTGCGCATGGACCTCGTGGAACCTTAAGCAAGCAAAGGGTCTGAGGTACTTACAAATCGTCCATGCATGTACGACATAAGATTAGAAGTACAAAGGTGAGTCTGAATGAATGACGTCTTGGTCATTGAGTCATGCTTAAAGCCCTGACCTCGTTTTCGCTTTATGAAGATGGATCATAGAATCAGCATATCAATCTTCTGATATGTGGTTTACTTCATCGGAACCTGCTACTCTAGGTCGGATTCCAAATACTGAACTGTCTTGCCATTTTTGGAGATTTGGGTCCAAACTGCATCAAAATATTTGTTCCACTGGAATTTCTACCCGAGTAACTGCTAGAACAAACGCGGTTTGTCGTCGACACTCATATGAGTTGATGTTAGCCAAAACTCAGCCATGCAGAACTTTCGCTGTGAGAATTTTGGACTTCCTCAATCCAGCATTCGTACTGCAAGTCACTTCAATCTGTCGAAAAGCCAAGAGGTGCTCCATACCTGTTTCAGTCTTATTGGGAACCACCTAATGAGTCTCCAGGAAGATTCAAACCAGCAACCTCATGGGTAGTAGTTCAAGGCCAAACTGTTCGCCAACGAGCCACCGACCAGTAAGCTGACTGGCTCATCCTTACACAACGGAATTTCCATTAAAAAACCCTACTGTCTCCATACTATCGACAAATTACAACTAGATCAAAAAGAATTCACATGAGTGGACTTTCACCGAAGTCGTCACTTGAAGGGCTGATCAACACGCGACCACATGATTTGAATTATGTGGCTGAAGCATGAGAAGCACTACCTCCGACCTAGGCGCGAGTTAATCACACGGCTAACCAATTGTCCGCAGCTGGATGAGAGGGGGTGCAAGTTCATATCGCCATGGAATTTTCAGATACACGCTGCTGACAATTATCAACAAGAATGAAACAGCCGTATGGCACTTCCCTGAACAGTTTAGTTCCAGCTACTAGATGGAACACCTATATACGAATATAGTGACTGAGGATCTCGGGAGTGATTTTTCCAGTGTGGGACGACTGAAAACACCAAACGCTCGTGCCAGGAACGCTTAAGATTCAGTCTAGCGAAACAGAAGCTGAAATATCTCGCATCCACGTCCGCCGTCAAATGGATCAGGGCCCCAATCAATAGGGTATTGCATCACACGGTAAATAAACGGGATAACGAATCCGCTGGGAGGATTGTAGACCCCTCGACCACAACGATTTTTCGTTGTGGACCACCGAGTGTGGGTAAGTGGCTCGCGGTAGACGCATTCTGACTGTCAACGAATCAGACAATTGACGAGAACCGGGGACGTTATGGTAACCTCGGTAGTACGATAACAAGAAGTCGATTTATTGTTCTGTAGTGACCCGGATTCCAGGAGATTAATTCGAAAGTTGACGTGAACCAATGTCGAGTGTTAACTCTTGTTTATGCTTAGAAAACCGTACTAAAGCAAACACTGTTGAAGCAAAGGGACAAAAGCAAGGGTCCTCGCAGTATGAGCTAAAGGATGAAAAAAGGGTAGAAACCCATGTGGCAAGGTCTACCTGCTTGCACTAACCGAGGGGGACGAAAAATCGAGCAAACGCCTCCAAGGATGGGTTGGTCCTTACCTAGTTTTGACATGGCTCCCAAAGGAGAGCCATTTAGCCAAACGAGGTGAGTTCTGTCGTGACAGAATTTTACGAACGCAGGATGTTTGGCAAACACTGGGGCTTGTGTTGCTTTAATCTTATCATGTTGCACCTAAAGGCTTCAAGTGGATGGTGGGCTTATCTGGTTGCGAGCCAGCAAGTGGTTGGCATTATTCTCGTAACTTTCGCATCACGTTAGAGTGGAATGGTCCCCGCACAGTCGTATATCATCCAAAGTGTTTGGACCATAGGATCAAATTCGATCAGTTCACTTCATATGGGGACGGGAAGTTTCAGTTTTCATCTAGTACTTGAGTCTATCGGACTTACCATAGGGTTGTAGGAATGGGGAAAAACTACCAGCCGCCAACCTTGAAGCACTCGTCACACAG
>NW_008753255.1:0-3708 GCF_000715545.1 Opisthorchis viverrini | reverse complement strand
AATGCTAACAGTGTGCTTACGGACATGTCAGATAAAATGCAATAGGAGTATCTGGAGTTGCAAAATAGACATTTTTAGCAAAAGCTGATAAATTTCGCTGATCCCAGAATTTTTAGGTCATGGATTCGGATTCATGGCTTGAAGCAAAAGGGGCAAAGGGATGAAGAGTTTACTAGCAAGCCAATGGAGATGAAACACCAAATAAGAATTCCTAGAACAAATTATCTTGGTACGTCTCACTTGACCGAATAAGGTGCAGATTTGCTGCCACATGTGTACAACATAAGGAAGCAAGCACTTCAAATACATTCGGCGTCCTAGTGACTGTTTCCACTCTGGAAGTCACCCAATTATCACCAAGGAGGATGGATCCATTTTTGGAGTTCAGTTATTCGTAAACCAAAATTAGGTTTACTACACCCAAAGGAGTCCAACTGGAATCATTTTACTCTTAACCCGTTTTAGGGACATTTATTAGCCTTGTCTTTGTTTTACGTAAAGTAAGGATAAATAAGAAAAGTGGCTTTTCATGCTCTAACATTCGGTTGACGAAAGACGATTGAGAATTCCTCTTATCTTCTCTCTACATTAATTCATATCTGGATACATGCGACGAATCCGGAGGGAGAACCAGCTGCATCATAGACAAGTGAAACTCGAAGTCAGATCCCACCCTTCTTGATTTTGTTAGCGGTGACCTACGGCGAAAATCCCGATGCGCTACCAACGACCAAAAAGCAAGTCAGAAGGAAGAACACTTCCCAGTCCAGAAGACAGTCAACACATTGATCAGCTTTTACCACTTCCGTTATTGAGTGATTAGTTGCACTTTACCCTGCCCAAGTGCGACCAAATCACATTGCTGGTCAGCTGCCTGTGGCTGAAAAGTTTAGGCTTCAACCGCTAACCCGGAAGTTTCCAGTTCGAATCTTTCTGGTGATTGGTGAAACGTGAATTGCCAATGATTCTCAAAAAAGTTGAAACAACTGTACAGTTTTTCTTGGCCTTTTGGCACAGACTAAATTCAATTGCAGAATGTACTCTCGATCGAAGAAGCCAATGCTCATTACTCATCATTAACCCTTACGTTAATCTGTGGTTCCATTTATGGCAGATGGTTTGTTTGAAGGCGAAATATAAACATGCTAACAAATCTCATTTTCTTGCAATCATCAATATTCTTGAGAGTTTACACAGGCCTCACTTTTATTCCGCTTATTCAGCAGAAATTGGTCCAGATGTCTTGGCACATTCAACGAAAAGCTCATTTTATCCAATTTCATTTTCCAGCGGGACAGAACGAGCGAATCTACAATCAATCACTCAGCGTTTTTCGCATTATCCTGTTCTACGTGTGAGGACACTACACAAGCTTTTGGAGAAGCTGATGACACATAGATGCAATAATAATCCCTGGGTTCTTTACATATTTTCTAGTCAGCAAATTATTTTAGGGAATCCCCCTCTTAATTCAACAGAAGCCTATAACTGGTCAAGTTTTTGTGACCTACTAATCACGGACCAATTAATAATCCAGTTTTCATCCGAATCTTTCCAAATAAGGTTTATCAGTGAAGCGAAATGGAAATAAGGGAGAGTATCAGGACAAAATCTGGTGCCTAGTTATAGATTAAACCACTTCTGGTTTTTTATTCATAATAAAATTACAAGTGAAGTAGATCGACATCAAAGTTAGATATCCTTGTCAAAATTCCAAGGGGGTTGCTCCAGGCGGCGTGTTGTCCAACAGGATGAAGGATATACACCAAACATTGTGTCATCCAGTAACACGATGAACTCGTTATAGACGAAGTTACCTGAACGGCATGCCGTCATCATGGGACGCCATACAGACATGGGACCTTTTTGAGTGACTCGAATAAACTGGAACTGATAAGACGGAAACCTAGTTGCAAACGCAGACAGTTGCTATTCTTACGTTAAATTCATTCAGTTTTGTTTCTCTCATCAATCATGGTCAAACATTTCCCCCATACGCGTGAACTGCATCCAACTTATCTGTCGAATCCGCTTTACACTGGATGGGTAGTCTAGAGCCTTGAGCGAGAGATCGGAGCTTTGTGCATTTTGAGTTCTCGTAAAGTGAGCTATGAGGTGAACACGACGTTGACAACAAAAGTTAACCAAGGCTAACATAAAAATTTTGCAGTTCACAATCGCCAAGAAGTCAGGTTAAAAATGCACTTCGAAATTGCTCATTTAGCCCGATTTGGTCTTCTTACCCATTTTGGATTAAAAACCGTCAATCAAGAGTGAGAACTTTGACTAGTGACGTGCTCAATTGTAAAGCGAAATAGCTATGAACCAACAGACTGGTCTGTGTTGGTAAAAAAAGATCGTGGTGTTGTCATGCCTCACTTTCAACCCGTTAACTGGAATAACTTTTGAGTCTTGGTGACATCTATGCAGTCCAGAACTTCTCTGTTGGCATGGTCTTTTGTGCATTGGAAGGACCCGCGGCGTTCATCTCGAATAGCGAGATTCTAAGGCGCAGGATGACAATGTAATCTCATACTTCACTTGTGAGTGCTATATTGTTGAGATGAATCCACCAAGCCCTGTGCAACCAGGTAAAATTATTTAGATCGACACCTGATTGCAACCTGAGCCCCTCCAACTCAGGTGGAAAAAATGAAAAGCTGGCTTAACTCCTCTAATTCGAGGAAGAACCTAAGGGTTTTCCACTTACTGAATATAACCGTTCTTCATTACGGGCAATACTCAGTGCGGTAACACTTGTTTCCAGACTGCATTTTGAAGTCATCGACGAGAGTGGTGACTTCAACCACCACTATGCTTAATGATGGCTGTGATATAGCCCTTATCGAATTTTGAAACTGAAAAATTAGCTGCTAGCTTCCATATGATAAAGTTGACCATTGAGAAGGAAATCATAACGGACCGTACCTCTTCGGTGTGACACCCACCCGTTGGCAGATTCGGTGGTTGCAGCAGATGTCGTGTGTAAATGAGGCTTGTAACCAGCAGTGCACTAGATTTATCAGCTGATGTTCCTTTGAAACAAGAACCAAACTTAGTTAGGCACCTGAAGTCAAGAGCTAGAAAGCTATGTTCATCCGGTATTTCCAAGGAAGAACTGAGGGCTTTTGTGGATCACGCTTTACAGTTTCATCAAGCCTAGTCCTAAGTTGGTGACTTCATAACACTCCATTATTGACCTTAGGGAAGAAAACCCACAGTTCCGCAATCTGTTCATGATTGAAACTGTAAATGCTGTAAAAGGACGTTGGTCTAATAATGCCACTGGGCCACATTTTACGCTGCTATGATTGATCAGCTTGCTCAAGTCACTCCCTAATTATGCCGAATAGCAAGCCACTCGTGTTCATTTCCCCCGTGGTTATTTACTCCTTCACGCAGGTCTGTGACAATTCTTATGTCAGTCGTACAACACTCAGCTTATCTGCCAAGCTCATCATTTCGGCTTTCAGGGACCTTAGATTTAACAATTACGTGGTAGCAGCATAGAGTCAACTAAGGCGCCATCATCATGACCACAGAGCAGATAAGAATGATGGTTTTTTAATGTGTGTGCAGTCGTTCTTCAGGTCTCAAAATATGCTCACATATGTAACCTAGTAACAGCTGGTAGGTACATACCATGCACATAGGCACATTGGCCAGTTAAAATCTTAAATTTATGTTTAATTTTCATACATATACGAG
>NW_008753254.1:0-3724 GCF_000715545.1 Opisthorchis viverrini | reverse complement strand
ACTCTTTGAAGGCTTTCAAGACTTTTCTACTTTTTAAGTCTCGTTCTCAAACTTAAATTCCGTGAATTCATGTTCTGGAAGAATGCTAATCTTCGAACGCCACTTATCTCCACTAATGATTCGAAGATAGTAGTCGGAGGGAGAAGAAAATTGTCAGCTATCTTCACTAAGAAAGAAAAACACACATTGAATGAGTTAATAAGTGATAATAATAATTGTTCAGCTATGACTCTCATGGCGCCCAACTGCCATGACACCCGATCAAAGTATCAAGGTTTAGACAAGGCCAGGTTACCCAAATCTAGATAAGAAAACTGAAACACCGGGGTCGGGTCCAGTCCATGAATCTCCGAGTCAGCATGTTTGCACCTTAAACACTGAGTTACTTTGCAGCAGCATGAAACGTGGATTAGAAATCTTCCCAGCAGGCAAATCATAGAAGTAGAAGAGAACGAGTTTAGCAAGGGATAAAGTTTCTATCACAGCGATTGGTGACAGAACTATATATTGAAGTCAAAAAAGGAAAAAATTCTGAGCAATAATCATACGTACTGTGCGAGAAACAATATTAATAATTCCTTATATATCTGACAGCACTTCCGTTAGAAGTGGCGGTGGATTCACCGCAACGGAACAGATTGCAAAAGGTTCCACCTCCTCAATCTCTTCTGGCAACATTTTGAACGAGTGTGTTCATGTTCTATCTATGAAGACTGTTCCACAACAATACTTAACTTCCCAAGCAGTCTACAGACTTCAATTTAAACTAGTGGTGATAGTTGTATTTTAACAATGTTCCTCCGAAGCCATCACCCCGGTCTATATCTGCAGCAAATAATCACACGCACAGAACACCCGCAGTGATAAAAATATCAGTATGAATGTGTGGTCGCTGGCGAGCAGAAGTCGGGCCAATATTCACTCACCTTTACGTGAGTGCTGAGGAAAGTTTAGCTAATTGACACAATGAGAAGGCACACAGTAACTGGAACCCGTTTGGGAAGCACACAGCCACCATCTTGGTATGTAATAAAATCTCAAATGAAACATGCACATTCTCTGACAAGGTTATGTTATTGCAAATCTCTAATAAAGAGTCGAATTAGACTAAACGATGAGCAACTGTCTTAAATCTGGTTCGAACATTCAAGTCAGCTCCGTCAGTTGATCCGTACCAAATTTTCTTCTGTCCATTCTTCCGACGAAAGTGTAAGTTCATTTGCTATGATTTAATTTGCGAGCCACAAAGCGTACGGGCATGCGATTTTGTCAATGACTCGGAGAGATTAAAAACAAAATATGCAGCACAGTTGGTTTTGTGTCGTTGCCAGGAAATTTTTCCTCGCGTTCTGTCCAATTAAGTCATTTTTCCGTCCGGTCATGGTCTACCGAGCATTCCAAAGAAACATAATTTTCTTAGTGTGAATTTTGAGAATCCGCCGTATAACTTTAGACCTACTAGCCTGGAGTATTCCGGCCGTAAAATACTAATACTAAAAGCAGAATAGAAATCATAGCTAACTAACTCAAGAGGAAACTAGCTGGCTGGTCCCAAGTTTACTTACGATGGAGCTGAATAGCAAGACAGCGCCGGGAAGGATCTGTCACAAGAAAGAAGCATTAGTACTTTTTTGAAAGCACCGAGCTGTATCATTGGAACTTGGACTTCTCCTGGTCTTTCAGCCGTCACAACAAAATAATATTTGTGGTCTTCTGAGCAGTCCAAATACTCAATGAGAAAATCGAGTTCATGAGATGATTTCACCTAGTGCGCTGACCCCCGCCACCAGGCGTGTGAAACACGACAATGTTCTTCAGTTTTCCCTAAATCGCTTATACCAGGGAAACCATGGTAGACTCTGCCTTAAGCTTGGGTTGTTCTAAGTACTGGCACTGACGGTGGTGCCCACTGATCTAGCAGCTAAAATGACGTGCATTCAAGAGTAAAGGCCAACATTGTGTCTGATCGTGTTTCTTGGTGGATGAACCAAAACTTTAATGGTTTGTTCCAAGCTGGTAATAGGAAATAATTTATAAACTTCTTCCGATTAAATGAGGGCTGACCAGCGTTCTAATCCACCATCCAGCTGCATGGGCTCAAGCATCACCAAATCCGCGGGTAAGTATTATCGCTTATGAATAAAGCTAAATTGAGTAATTCGACTGACACCGCGTATGACACAGTACGGTGACACATTTGCTCAAAATTACAGTTCGGGTACATTAATTTGATGTCGGCAACATCTTTGGTGAAATTCCTTTCTGGAATGAAATATGTTGCTATTTCGACAATGTAGTTAGTCTTCTGAATTGTCCGCCGAACTGTGCTTGCTCGGTTATTACCGTTTTCCAACCGCAAAAATTGTCCAGGACCTTAGACACTGTTAGAATGTTCCTATGTTAAACACCTGCAGAGAAGGCATTATTGTGTGAATAGGTATCCTTGTTGGAAAACGTTTCCAGTCATTCTAGTCGGATCCCGATATGTTGTATTTTACGTTTCACTATGCAATATATTTGTTGACATTGATCGATTGTTTAGAATTTTGCCTTTCATGAGAACTGACGGGAGAGTGTAGAATATTAGATTATACACAAAGCGAACCAATCCAACTTGATCACTTGGTGCGTCTTTTTGATTCTTGTCGACAGTGGGTTCAACTTCCTATTTACCCACCTAGAATGCTTCTGGCGTTTTTTAATTGGAACCGTGAACTCTCAGAAAATAAGACATTTTTACCAAGTCTATTCAATTTCAGATGGATTCGCTAAAGCATTGAGAGAAAATAATTACAAATAAAAGTTCTATCGTGAAATCACGGAGTGTAGACAGGTGTCTTAAAGCAACAATAATAAAATGGCATGTGCAAAACCTATTCCGTGTGCAACTTGGTTTGGCTTGGTACCCCATCGACGCCAACTGGGAAACCATAAGTGCTTGTCTAGTTCTCGTCTCGAGAATACATGTGGCTATGCATTTAAATTAATGATGTCTGTATGACTACCATGACTTGCCCATGTAGACGGGAGTACTGGATATGGTTTACGAGAACGTCATCATAACTTCACCTAAAGCTTTGTTGTTATGGTTTAAATTTTGTCTATATTTATTGCCTTATTCTTGTCAAATCCTTTAACTCGCACAGTGCAGTCTACTGTATAAGTAAAAGCGATTGATTCTAATGGTCTTCGTAATATCCTCAAATATTTTTTCCTTCCAGGCGTCATCCACACCATATTTGTCCATCGTGCAGTCATCTTGAAGAAACCAAATCATCCCGTCTGTCTTTGAATCTTCTAAATTTGCTTAGTGCTTCATAGAAACGCAGGCCTGACTGGTGAAATAGACAGCAATATGTGATTGTTCATTTAATAAGAAATGAGATACACGTTGATGAATCCAATAAAAATGGTCCTCACCCTGAACCCAAAAGACATTAGCTGGGTAAATCATCAATGCAACGACTCGTAAAAAAGTGTGGATTAGATCAACATACAAAAAGTATCTAAGACTGCCTCATTCTCGATGATTATACAGATGGCCGTCGGTCAGTCCCTTTCTGCTTATTTCGCAGTTTGGCTTCCGGTGACTAAGTCAAGGCCATGGAGGTGTTTTCCGTTTGAAGAATAAAAGTTGCTTCCCAAATAACGATACCAAAGTTGACAGAATCTCACCTATTTTTTAAAGTTTGTGCATTTAGAAATCGGCTTACCACGGCACCAG
>NW_008753253.1:1998-3724 GCF_000715545.1 Opisthorchis viverrini | reverse complement strand
TAAGTTGACAAAACCTCAGTTATATTGAATTGGTTCTGATATCATGAGTAAAACTGCCACTTTCCTAAAGGGAATAGCATAAGTTGCGTTCAAACTGAATTGTTTCTTTCGGGGCTAAAACATCAACAGGCACTGTTCACGCAAAACCAAATGAACTTGCAGGCACTTACCGTCGTTTTCTTTCATTTGACACTGGAATAATAAGTGCGAGAAAGTGTTAGCATAGGTTATAGTGATGCAAATCCACAGTATTGCACATTTTTTCCAGAACACAACCTTCCAGGTAGTTTCCTCTATTGGACAGTATTGTAGGATCTTTTGGTTTTCAAGGCTACCTTCCACTGAAAATGGTTTAAAAACTTCAAGTGTTTGTTAACTAACGGCAAAAACATTTGTGTCAGAGTAGGTCCATATTGAGACGGTGCCAAAAGCCGCTTTCATCACTGGCGTAAGTTTTGGCTCAGTCATTTTTACTACACGATCACAATCGTTGTTGTGTGAGGCATAAGAGGACGGTAGCGTTTTCGTAACCACTTGGTGGATTGCGTTACGTTTTCAGGCAATTATTTGCCTATCGTACTACCACAGAAAACGTTATCGTAGTCCACTTGCTAACAAGCGTTCACGGTTGCAGCACGGGAATGATGACAGTCAACAGAGACGAATGGACAATCGGATTATATTTATCCATTGATGAAGTTCCATCAAAACAGCATGGCAACAATGGCTTCCGCTTCGGCGAATGTAGATCATTTTCACCAGGACCACGCATCAACACACTTAGAATGTTGATTCACTATTTGACGACGCGTTTTAGGGCAAAATACCGGGCGTTCTAGACCCCTCAAAGTTTCTGAGGTGCATATGGGTTTGGGCTTCTTTGTCGGCTGAGTACGTACTAAAGGGCTCATCCCGTTCAGTCTGAGCAGTGGACCCATGTTTGGCTCAGCTTATCGCAACTTTAGGTTGGTACCATTTGACATGTCCAACAAACAAACAGCAAACGTTCAGAGAATCTATATTCAGATAAAGACACCAACCTCAGACATTGTTGTACGGCCAGGCAAGTTGGGTGACCGACAGAGGAACCTAATCGGAGGATGAAAGAGTATATATCACCCTGTCACAGAACTGGCAATACGAATTCAATTCTCCAGATAACCTCTATTGAAGGTCAGCGAAGTGTACACGGCCCATTCAGAGTAAAAAGGATCAATAAAATCGAACATCCTATCTGCGATCGGAGCGATGGCTATCAGCTTACATGACGTACCCTCGTGCTTGAATTTCAATGTTCCACAACTGGGGACAAATACACGTGCGTACAAATGTGTACACAGAGAATACAGACCACATTCCTTTCCATCTCACCAGTAGCCCAAGGTGACCCCGTGGTATAATTTCAACCGAGCGTTTTAGTCTGTCCTACCAACCGATATAGTGAGTTCAGAATTTTTCCCAATTTAAACTCCTTCTCTGTCTTGTACAAATGACGGTACTTATCCTCAAACCTGTCTAAGCCGAAGAGTAAGTCCGACCTGCTACGTGTCAACCCTGGCAGTGGTGAAGGTTAGAAGAAGGGTAAGAAGTTAGCCACCATTGAATTCACCAACACAGCAGAGTAGCAAAGATCAGATATAGTTGGAAAAGTTCAGTTTTTGGTAGCTCTACTCGGTTTGAACAAGTATGCTCATATTGCGGAAAATGGACGTCAACGTCCGGTCAA
>NW_008753253.1:0-1827 GCF_000715545.1 Opisthorchis viverrini | reverse complement strand
AAAACTTTCAGACAAAGGTCACCTGACAGACCCTTGCCTCCAAAATGGCCTTACCATTTAGTGGCTCTCTCCTGTATCCACAAATTCCTCGTAATATGCACATTTTTGACGAAACTTGGCTAATCCGTGAGAAAATGCATGCTGCGTACAGACCAGTTCCCTAACCCTTATATCAACCGATCGTTCGTATATACTGGACGCAACCACCTTTAATAAGGCCTACATTATCGTGTGAGTTGATCGGCTAAACGGCTGTAGAGACAAAACCATGGATATAGTTGGTCAATACCTGGAGGTGGTGTGTGCATGTTCAAGGTTGCAAACTGAACTGGACTGATCAGCTGCCACTCAAGGGAGCAATATCACATCGGTGGGAAGCTTTTTAGGGGGCAAGATGGTTCAGTGGTTAGAGTGCGAATTTACTAACTGGAAGGTCCGTGGTTCGAACTCGACCTCTGTATCTCGACTTCCACTGTATTGGCTTGGGCACTCTGGCAGTATCCCAGTCCTCGTGCTTCCTTCTGGTGGCATGGCAGTCAGGCACTGAAAGGGTGCTACAGCTGAACGAAGAGAGAGAGAGAGGCGTTTCTATGGGACCCTTGCATCACACATCCTTCTTCTTTAGTGCTTCCCCTGGAGCAGTCATTTTCAAAATGTTGATTTCTATGAAACGTTTGAAAACGTCATCACTCTAAAACGAGAGGCCGGATCTTTACAAGCAACAAACCGCCAGTAATTCACTTTTTCAGCTGGTAGAACATTGCAGTAGTGTTCTGTTATCCATCTGTCATTCAGTGCGACTTTATTCATCTTCTTATCTCTATCTTCATCTGTTCGGTGCGACACACTCTATTTGAGACGTCATGCTACTTCCCTTGGAGTTGATCTGTGGAATTGCAACATCTAGAACACTGCACGATGCACAGTTTTTGTTCAGCGCATTGCTGGTGATCCTTGGAGACTACAATCCCATAAATGCTTGCTGTGTCGGTCCATCATAATCTGGTATTAGGTATGTCGGGCTACTAAGCAACAAAAACGAGTCAGTACAAACATACGGATATTAAGACTAAAAAGCAGTCCATGTAAGTAAGCACCGTTCAGGTCTCGCTTTACGGAAACCCCATGATTCCCTTGCACACAACGGCTAGTCTCTGAATTAGCTGCTATTTTGTAAAACCATGTGAAGTTGCCAAGGCCCCAGTCCCATTTAGTTTGACTCAGTCCCCCTTTCCATGACTCTTATTCAGCTCCTTAGATTTCTGGACAATATCGACGTCTCTTTTATTTGAATATGCGTGCAGAATAGACAGTTGTGATGCCAAAAATCCTCGGTTATTCATCCATCCGGCAGATACTTAGTGGAATGATTTTCATATTAAAAGGCAGGTATGTGTACGTACGAAATGGGGGTCAATTAACAGGAACCGAACCCGTTTGCCAAACGGGCGCTCGCGGGTTCACTTTCTGTCCTCGGTGATGGGTCTTCACTCGTACGGGTTTCCACTCCAATGGTTCTTTTTTCACTCTTCTCCGGCTGGCTTTTCAGACCGGTCTCACTAAATGCGAACTTACCCCAACGGTGTGCCACGTATTTAACTGGGTGTGACCATAAGGGTAACAAACAGACATAAAACTAGAATGAATCGAAGTTTTTTGTGGCCGACACTTGCCACAATGTGTGCTTCCAAAAATCCACAATCAGATGGGCCTCAGTGTGCAACTGGACGGGCAAAACGTGAACATGACCTAATCGTTCAGTCATCTATCAGCTGTCCTGGTAAAAAGTTCATACCTAATGAACTCAATCAGTCGCTGGATTTTCAG
>NW_008753252.1:2177-3732 GCF_000715545.1 Opisthorchis viverrini | reverse complement strand
AAACTGATAGCCGGTCGGTTCACCAGCCATGATCTCGTCTACTTTGCGCAGGTTTCAATATCCAGTCAACTGTAGGCATCTAGTGTTCCTTGGGAAATCGAGGGGTCCTGAGGACGCGTCTGTAATCAAATGCACCAACCATCATTAACTATCACATCAACCATGGATCAGTCCATGCATTTTGCTCTCAATTCGTCGTCAAATGTGTCAAGCACGAGGAACCCTACAGATGGCTATGGACGAGAGTTCTGAAAAGGTACAAGACCTCTTAAGCAGAAGGACACACATGGGCTAAGAACGCTTTGCAGTGGTAGAGCGTTTGAGTGGACATTCTGCTTTTAGATGCGCGTTTCTTCCTTCCCTAAGTGATGACTCCAGTGGATGGGGCTGCCCTCAGAGCAAAAGATCGTCTACTTATATGTCATGTTACGATGTATGGATAGTCGTTTCTCGACCACGTGAGTATCGGGATAAGTGGGTACCTGTAATCAAGGTGAGTGAGTTACTCCATTCCTACTTGCATCGTAGTATTGGAGTGGTTAGGCAATGGTTTACCTGTCAACTCTCTGAAACTCACTCCGAGTGGCCAAGCTTTTCCCCTTATATGTGCACAAAATCCCATATCACTGAAATAAATGTATGCTTGATTTTCAACGATATTTTTACCCGTTTCAACAACAGTGTTCGCTGAGTGAGTGGAATGTATATTCTAGTTGTCCGCTAGCAGAACAAATTAGCTCCTTCAAAACCTGATAAGGCACCAGGACAAAAAGGTTTGCGTTCAGAAATCTTCAAGAAGGTGGTGAATCTTCGGTTACTCTGCTGAAGACGGATAGTGGTGTCACACGGTGTGGAGAAAAGTTATCCGCGAAATGAAATACTTCAACAAGCAATGTGTGAACGCCATCCAGGCATTACCCTGACAGCTATGACGTTGAAGCCACTTCCTGGTATCTTCTTTCGAAGGCTAACTGGTAAAAGCACGCAGAAGGCAAATCCTCAGCAATTAGACTGGGTTCAGTACTACAGAAGACTGCATCGTTGCATATGCTCTTTTCTCTAGTTTCCAAGCCAGCGACACTGTTCCAGCAACCAAGAGTGTTGGTCCTTCTCGACCTGAAGGTTGTCCGTGCCTTTGCGGATCGTCGGGCACTATGGCATTGTCTATCAAACAAGTGGCCCCATAGGTTCCCAACGCTCTTAAAGCAATGTACGCCAACTCTTGTGGATGCGTAAAGGTCTATGATTAGCTCTCATCTAGAGT
The DNA here is from genome assembly GCF_000715545.1 of Opisthorchis viverrini. NCBI lineage: Eukaryota > Metazoa > Platyhelminthes > Trematoda > Opisthorchiida > Opisthorchiidae > Opisthorchis > Opisthorchis viverrini. The sequence goes on along the minus strand of NW_008753252.1, from coordinate 2,468 downwards.
CAATTCGTCCAGTGGAGTCAGGCGAGACCGTTCTCTTTCATCTCTTCTCATCAACTTCGTGGTCAATTTGATCCCACCTGTAATACTTCTGGACTGCAAAATGGTCCCAGATCTTTTACTCAGGGAACTTGCTAGGCAGAAAAATTCCAGTGCTTTATCCTTGCCATCCAATGTGCAAAATACTGGTGACCAGGCTTCTCGCGTTGTCGTTAGAACGCTTGCAGAAAACAATGTTACATTTTGACCGAGGCCAAAACAACTGACAAATGTAGAGTTGAGTGCTCCTAGAAC
>NW_008753252.1:0-2018 GCF_000715545.1 Opisthorchis viverrini | reverse complement strand
GATGGCGGAATTTCTCGGGGACGGGAGTTCTGGTGCTGACTCGCGCATGTTGATCGGGCGTCCACGCTAAGCACGGCGCCGATATGGATGGTCAGTCGGAAGGCAGGCTGTCCAGGTCGCCTAAGGAGGGGCGAACCGGCCCAGGGGGGAAACCCAGCAGGCAAAAGTCCCCGCGTGGTGCGGTAGCGGGATAGCGCCTGTGAATGGCGAGTCAGTGGCAGCCCGGCTGGCGCAGGAAGACCGCCCTCTTTTAGTTTGCGCGAGCCAATGCTCACTCGCATATCCCACACTCAGAGTTTACGATGGATCATCTCACAAACGGCTTCTTGGCCCTCCAGATTGGGGATTAGAACATATCGCAATTGGCTATATTAAAGTCACCATACTCTGCTTGCCTTTAACCACAACCCACCGTTTCGTAGTGCTTTAGAGTCTTCTACTTATATAGGTCTGGGCGCTCTACCACTGTACTCACCGATCCATCCGCTTGAGGCTTCACCGGAGTCACGTCTGTCCCAGTTCCTAGCCCGCATGTTTCTCACATTGTCAACCTATGGACATCACCAACGATACATTTAACCGAGCGCCTCCAGGTTATCAAACAATACCTTGACGGTGTTACCGAGTAGAACCCTTGGGAAATTGGATGGTATTGAAAAAGGCGAGGTATTGCACTGAAAACAAAGGAACTGATAACCGTCTACTCAATCACTAACAAGTAACTGTTGTACGATCACTCTTAGGCCGAATGCAAACAGACCTGCTTAGCTAAAAGATGATTGGCCTCACCTTGTGTTCGGAGGCGAGCGGATACTAGTAACCAAACGTCACGTCGATTGAACGGATGTCACGTGCAGACTACGCACCCAGCGAAGTCACACCCTGATTGGTCGGAACGCTAATGTAAAACGAACATCTATAGCTAGGCGCTTCTTGGCCAATCACAAAACTTGTAAAGTGACTATGTGGAACATTCTGTGATAACCCCATAAATACGGTCGTAATAATCTTCGTTGGTCTCAGTAAAAAGCTGTCTCAAGCTACCGCGGCTTTCGATGTACCATATTACGGGTGAGGGAGGAAGTCAAGGACTGGATGCAGCAAACAACACCTTGGTAGAGCTAATGAACAGAACTTGATCGTTCCTCCCACCCCTATCCCAGTTTTTTCACTGCATGCTACCCGAAGGAAGCACGAGGGCTGGGAAACTGCCAGGTTGCCCAAGCCCAGACAGGGGAAGTGAAGAGGCGGAGGTCAAGTTCGAACAGCCGTCCCAACGCTCAAGCCATAGTACCCGGAGACTGCCACACTTCTGTCTGTTGACGTGTATCGACGGATACTGAATGGACTTCTCCCATTAAAGTACAATAGGTTGTTGTAGTACGTAAAATATGGCACCACGTTAGGCCTCTTATTTCCTATTGGGTTATACAAGTTTGTCCAGTTTTCCTGTTATTTCTTTCTGGTTCGCGAATCGACTTTGCTTTCACATCCCAACTGCACAACGACCATCCGCCAACATACGTTCCCTGTTTCCGGCCCATGTTGTCTGGTCGCTCTGACGTGGCTGGGCAGCTGCTGAAGTGTTCATTCACATTGAAAATAGGACAAAACATTGTACCAAAGATTCGTCACATGAATGCCGCCGTTAATTTGCTTATGGGTTGGAGGATGGGCCCGAAAAACGGATCAGGTTCATTTTCATAAAAGAAACTACTCACAAGCTTGCTGAAAACTCTTCGACAGTCCACCACCGGTTTCGCCCTTCTTGGGGCTCATCAGATAGGCGCAGTCCCCGAGTTTCCGTCAACCTTATGATCTACTTGAACCCAGCTACTTGTTTGATTCATACTGACATTCATCCACTCATCGTTCAGCAATCACGACGGCGGGGATACTGCCAGGTTGATCGGGCTTAGACAGCAGTAATCGAGGTCGGGTTCAAACCACGGACCTTTCGGTCCTCAAGTTCAAAATCAGCCCAAAATCAGCAACGCAAATCAAGCCAAACGGCACAA
>NW_008753251.1:0-3738 GCF_000715545.1 Opisthorchis viverrini | reverse complement strand
GTGTGACTTGTTCAAGGAAGATGCGCAGTTACGTTTCCGCGTATACAAATATATCTGAAGATAACCCGAGCCCTTTAGTCAACAAACCCAGGTTGTATCTTTTTACCACCCTAATCAACAGCACCGTTTATCGAAAAAACTCCCTGAGCACCCACTACTCTAGTAGTATTTCGTAAGAAAGTCGTGACTCATCATATAACTACTGGTATGTTTGTGATCAGGTTTTTCCGGATTTTTTACTGCATTAGCTATTCCAGTTTATTTATTGTGGCAGCTGGATATGCGGTTTGTTTAAACTGTGGTGGCTAAGAAGTCCTGTTTGGGACTTCTCGAGAGCACCATCTTGTCGAATATACAGCTGTTTTTTCATGATGCTTAAAACACCTTTTTAACTGTACTCCCATCTCCTGTGGAAACTATTCTAGCCACATTTTGAGCTAACCTGGAAAGCCTAAACCCGACCCCGGCCTGCCAGCCATGGCTCTCATTTGCAACTCTGCAGAACCATCGAATAGAATCTTCCCACCCGGAGTCCCTGTCGGTTTCCAGCAAAACGACCGTGGAACATTTCTTTTTGTTTTGCTCAGCCTTCTGGGTCAGTATATTAAGTATGCGAAATTCTCAATAGAATTTCGAAGTTTCATTTATCGTCCTGGCATCACTGTTGTTACAGAAATTTCACGGGCGCTTTGTTTGCTGCTTCTACAATGTTCCTGTTTAAGAAGTAATCTGCTGTAGAACGCTCGACCAGGAAACTGGGTTTTAATCCTAGGTAAAAACACATCTAATGAGGATAGTGGCTCTTGTGGTCTACCTCAATGGCAGCAAAATAAACTGATATTCAACTTGCAAAGTGAACTATTGGGTTCAGGTGAACAATGAATGTTTGTCGTGCGTTTGTCGGGCATTCACTTCAAAGTTGGGTCTTGCACTTTGACACGAAGTGCAAATCAAAACGCCGACGTGGACTAGCAGATATTGCCAGGTTGCACAGTTTCAAGTGTTGTTGTGCGAACCAGTTACTCCAACCCTACTGAAGAAAAGGCGTTCTCTTGAAAACATGTTTCTGAAACTTTTTCGTAGTGTTGTCTACACTGATCAGCGATCCGCCGTTCACGACCAGTTCACTGTTTCGAACGTCCAAGCATGTTTCGTAACTGTGGATTGCATAGAATTTTTGTTTTTTCCGCACACGACTCGAACAAACCCATGTTCAGCCGTGGGAGGGCAAAATCATGTACAATGTCGACCTAAAACATATGCATAAAAACAACCTGTGGTCCGTACAATGCTGCAAAACGCGCTCAATATTATCATTAAATTACCTCTAACCGTATGGCCTCTGTTTAGCTAGGAAGACCTGCACATCCAAGTCTCCAGTCAGCAAAAGTTTGTAGCTGGCAACGGGTGGTTAATTCCCAACAAAAGATGACTCTCCTGTAACAAGGACTTAAGGTGATTGTTGCATAAATGTGTAGCGTAAACGTGGGGGATAGGCACTCTGGGTCTTGCTGTTTATTATAGGGAGGGAAAATCGTCCAACAAATAACCGGCTGTCTGTGGGCTTCCCGCTTGGAAGAGAGTGTACTGTTTCTGACAGGGAAACTGTGTCAGCAACGTGGTTCCGTGTAGAATTACCAAAGATGGCAGTCTGCAAGCTCTACAGGTCGAAGCTACCCTATATGCTTTCTTCACCGTATTAGGGTTTCGAAAATGCCGGAAACATCCATATGCAAGGTGTTGAGAGTACACCCAAAAAAGTATGCTGGACAGTTTGTTCACGAGTTCGCAAGCCAAAGCAGGGGAAGAAGAGGGTTCTGAGAAGGAAGTTGAATATTTGAGTGCCGACGAACGGCCACACCTAGAAATCAAGGCTTCTACAATCGTGAGACTACGCGGGACAAGGTGACAACAATAATAAAAAGATGGGAAGCGCCAGACGCAGCACCTTTTTAATTATCCGCTCTTTCGTGTGCAGCGGGTAGGGAGGGTGGACTGGAATTTCAAAGCCCCTGTAGCGTTTATGTACTTTTGACGGTGGATTCAAGCGTCATACATGGGCTTAGGTTTCCAGAGACCATAAACCTAGAAGTGGGAACACATAACACTTCTGCCCAAACCTTTGGTTGACGGGGCAATCCAAACTTTCGGGTGTTATGCCTCTTCCTACCACCGACCCGAAAAGCCAGAAAGCTGAGTTTGTTACGCTTCCATTTGGCCTAACATCCGGGAGGGAAAACTATGAAAGCTGAACGGATGAATATAGTTCAATGGAACATTAACGCCGCAAATCGTCTTTCCATGGTAAGATTTGGTCTCCTTATGACGAACAAGGCATCGGAAAAAATCACCATTGATATTTGCTCGGATATACGGAGGTTTCCCCTGGTTCTGGTATAATGCGATATTACCATGGTCACCTGGATCTTCTAACTTTCATATTTAGGTACCGGCACATGACACCAACCTTGTGTACGTAACGCATAATTTTTTGCATTGCGTATTGTGCACTGGACACCGGTTCTATAGGATGTATTTACCTTGAGAGAGCAGTGTTCTCTAAAGATCACGAACGAACCTGTACCAAAGACAGTAAGTTTTGTTTCCAATATCCAACAATTCTACATTTCAACACTTGGAGAAGTGATCCTGATTCACGGAAGATTCGCTATTTAACACACAGTTTGTCCACCTAACTGCAGCTACCGGGTTTCAGTCAACTGAAGAAGCGCCCAGCTAATCAAATGCCACAAATTAGAGACTGCCTGGTTCAAAACTGCAACAGTCTACCTAAATTACGCTTAGTTAATTATTCTGATTAAAAAACATTACAAAGCCTTGCACAAAAATTTGCGTCAAAATGACCGCGAACGTCATTACTCGTAAGTCACTTTCCTTTGTAGCACATCGCTAAATCCTGAGAGGCTGACTAAGTGTCGCAGTTTGTTTAGCCGGAAATCGCTTGTGTTGAACAACCGTTATCACGTTAAACGGGGTAAGGGGTTATGAGAAAATATACACCGCCAACATTAGCCAGATGACATTCTTCCAAATGCAGGTGAGAATCGAAATGTCACTTGTTCGTTTTGATGTGATCGACTTTAACATTTCCATTTTACCGCGTTCTGTGGCTAACTACTATTCAGCTCAAGGTTCATTTTTTGGAAGCTGAAAATTAGTAGTCGTGTAACAGTGAATGGTCCACCCCTCCGACGGTCCAACTTGCCGTTTTCTCTCGTCGGTAGCACCAGTTTATAGCGCTGTCGCTAAAATCTCGATTCGTTGTACTGCGCGAACTCGGTCTATAGCGCAGTCAAAAAGACATCACAAAAATATGCGGGAATATGCCCGCTTCACAAAATAGATAATACGAGGAAACCCTGAATTTTGGAGAAAACTGGCCCACCATTACCAACGAATACCGGAATTTTCTCTCTTTTCCATCAGGGAACTGCTCCGCGGGTTAAGCGCACATTACCCCGGACCGTAGCAATCACGCGAAGCGGAACTATCTAAAGGTATCCAAACGTTTAACGAACATGCGTAGTCAAAGTGATCAAACATTCTGCGGCTAACGGGTTTATCGCATAAAATAGGTGACCGCACCGCACTGCAACGTTTCTCTCCCTACTCACCCTTGTCCTCTCAGCCATCTCGGAACTTTACTTGCAACTACGAAAAAACTAATTGCCTGACCCCATCCGACTCTGGGAGAGGTGCGTTCTAAACCATTAAACT
>NW_008753250.1:0-3746 GCF_000715545.1 Opisthorchis viverrini | reverse complement strand
TATGTGTATCAAGCATTGCAGCAAATGTTTGATGTGTTTGATCTCATTTTGGCATTTCTTAATGTTGATTGTGATCCTCACAAAACGATTTTATCACTAAATTTCGTTGCACATTTGGCCCTGTGGTCTCCACTTTGCTGGCCGGTACTGACAAAAATTCATAAATTGGTTTTCAGAGTACAGTTTTCATCTTAATCGCAACCGTTCAGGGAGCCGCTGCCGTCTCTGCGGATGTAGCAGATTTATTTACGGTTCGTGGCCATTTACACCGATCACGAGGCTGCAAAACAAACTGTTCCAATGTTGTCAGACTAATGATACGTATGCTTCGCTTTGAGTCTAGGCCAAACCTTATAATGAAAAGAACGAAGTCTACTGCAAATAAGCACAAATCCTAAGTTTTGCGTGAACGCTAAACAGCACAAAACTGACGAAATTCATTTATTTGTGGAAAACTTTGAGGACTTAAATAAATCTATCTTCCAAGTTACTGTTCTGTTGTATACAACGCACAAAGGCGGCTCTGTGCCTCATTGGCACACATAGTAGGTACTTCCTCAGACCATCTAACCGGCAATCCACTTGTCTCCAGTAGGCAGCGACTGTCCGACCCAACTAGCTTTCCGGAGGTAGAATCGTGTCCCTTGTATACTGTTGGTAGTTTTATCTGTCACACATATCGCGTACTTTTCTGCAACGTCCTGCGTCCAAGAAACGTTTCCCCGATATTAGTGATTTTGTGTTCTGTTCAACAGAGCAAAGTCTCTTCCGTAAATAGCCATTTGTAGTGTAGCCACGACCACTGAGTCACCCCACCTGCGGACGCGTGCGGCGCCTGTTCTACCCGGTAAATAGTACAATAAACTACAAGACTACTTTGGTTGCCCAAATTGATTTATCAGTCAGGGTCTGCATATAGCAGTACCGTTTGCCGTCCTTACTTAGTAGTGCCATAAACAAAAGCCAGTAAGACCTATTTCCTCTGTGTTCTCCAGTCGTTCTGATTCCGCATCCAACTATTCCGAAGCCATCCGTCTGTGGTGGGTTGCTTGTCTAATTCGCTCGGGGTACAGAGTGCAAGCTTATCCCCAAAAACTCCGCGCTAGCTTTGTTGGTGATAATGTCTATATCTCAAACCTCCCGCTTCCTGGAGTCTAAACTCGAAGGTATTTCTCACTTGGTACTTCAGGGTTTCTCCATGCTCCCCACAAGAGTCTAATTACATAGCCCTACTTTTGTGGGTGTCACTCACTTAACACCTCTTGATAGCATCCAACTTAAATTCAGCAAGACTGGAGGATCCAAAGTTTCCTGGTAGCTATATCTCTACCTATGAGAACGAGATACAGGTGGTCGATAAATTTTCTGAATTCCAAAGTAAAATATGAATGAAGACAAAAACTGAGTTACACAAAACTTATTCTTCAAACAACTAAACAGGCGAGAATTGGATAATCTGACAGCGCTGGATTAGTCTGGCAGAGTGCAAGAACGGGGGAATCTTGAGATATCATTTCGGAGCAAACACAACCAGTATCAAAATAACATGCAGAGTAATCGCACGCTAATTGCGATACATCCGTGGATGAGGAATAAATGTGTACGTCGTTTTTGTTACGGACGCTGCTGCTGGCCAGACATGGTGGTCCACTAGACTGCGCTGGCATTCGTGTATGACAAGTTTTGTGCGTGGAATCAAATGATCGAATCGGCTATCATTCGTCTACTCCAGTTTGGCGCTGTGGTTGGACGGTATTTGTTGAGCACCGTTGTTTTATTCTGGCTGTTTTATTCTGATTTTTCCGTGTAGTGTAGTTTACAGACTATATTTCTTTATATTTTTCCGTGAGTGTTGAAGTACTGAATTCGCTCGGGGAATAGCGGACATACGTTAACATCCTCTAAGTTAGACAAGGCACAGCAAAAAGCTGGATTTCCAAACGATGACGCCCAATGAAGATAAAGTTCAGTGTACAACGTACTGTGCCCTGCTAGTAATCCACCCATGAATTGCGATATTATTGGTTAGTTACCACGTATTTACCGATTCGTGGATAATCAAGCATTAATAAGTCCCGCAATAACTACCTAATCCTTTCAACGCAAGTGTCCCTTGATTGCGATATATTCCCACTGGGTGGTGTCACACAATATCTAGGTTAAGATGCCTTTCCAGTCAATAAAAGCTAGGGGTTAACTACAACCTTTCCAAAGTTTTTAGATCATTTACTAGTTTTTGAGCTTGATGGCATTGTCACAGACAAGGGGGCTTGTAATTCGATGTGTCCAGTAACCCGGAACAGTCCTTCAGTTAAACAAAACACTCCAGGAAATTACTGAAATACGTTGCAAGTAAGAGCTTATCTTTTGAGAATCTCTTAATCATTACTGAAGGAATTGGTCTCAGCTGCCAGGGTTATTGGGCAATTTACATATGAACAATGGTTGAGCTCATTCAGTGAGATTGTACCTATTTGATGACGGTACTGGAAGCTGGCCGTAATAATAAGGTCTGCTTAAAGGCAGCATCAGGCAGTATAGCGTAGACAAGTGGAAGTGTGGCAAGGGAATCGGAATATAAACGTTGACGTGAAGTTTAAGGCTGTCTGGTTTCAAGTCAACTTAATAGTAGCTGTACATACTAAAGTGAGTGAATTTTGCGCATGTGCAATTTTGGTGGACCTAAATGAATATACAGCCATTACGGGCACAAGAAGAGGTTTACAACGAGAGGATACATAATTGACACCCGGAATTCATCGAAGCACAGCTGACAAACGCGCAAGATAAATGTTTGGAAATAAATCAACCGACCGGATTCTTTGTCTCACGAGCTAACAGTCGTAAACTTTAGATTCCTGGCTGAAGAGTTTTGTCCCTAAATGAACTGAGTAGGACCAAGGCCCAAGACGAGACGCAAAACACAATAGTCTGTTTTTAACTGAGTGGCCGCAAATTTATCAGTGCGGTTGATTTGAAAGCCTTGGTCGGAGGTTTCGAAGCTAAGCCCTTCAGATGGATTAGACTTGCTCAAATTACCAATGAAAAGAGTGGTCTTCCTCCCAGTTATTCAAAGCTGATTTTCTGCATGCAGTATGATGCTTCAAGTGTTCAAGTGTTTGCATTCAGTGATGCACGCTACCCAAAAACGAAAGTGAATGAAAGAAGCTAATTATTATCCCTTAATACGGTGGTGAGAGTAAACAGCTTTGCAGGTCTGAACCTTTGAGAGTTCTTCTCATACTCAATAATGAGTGCCAAGTCTATACACAAAGTAAGAATCAAGCTTTTGGACATTAGAGAATTGTGGAGTGAAAAACACGGTACTGTAAACTTCTTAAACCATAGTTAGTTCAATGTCGTGTTTTGGATACAGGCGTGGTCATTTGAATCGATTGCTGGAGCCACCTGAGGAACAGAATATCGGTGAAATTCCTGCGTATTCGATGAGAAATGGTTTGGATAAACACAAGAAAAAGATATGTCAGTTAAGCAGTGTGAAATTTTGCCTGCATCGGTCTGGAAAATATTTTCATTACATCCTTTAGCTGGCTTTCTATTTTATTGTTAAGGCTAGCTAGAAACTCCGACCAGTTAGTTGTTGCGCTGACTGTGAAAATATTTTACTATTCTTAATTTGGCAGTTACCTAGTCAAATTTTGGCTCATTCCACCTGGATTATGTGACAAACATTTTCCGCATCAGACGTACCTATTAGCTACTTTCGTGCAATTTGGTTTCAAGTA